>NW_014569357.1:0-22869 GCF_000743755.1 Blastocystis sp. subtype 4 | reverse complement strand
GTATTTCTGTTTCTTTTCTGTCAATTAGAAATGAAGTCACTTTATTCTCTTACTATTCTGGATGCATTCTGTAGTCCTTCATCCACTTCCTCTTTGTTTCGTCTTTCAGGTATTCATAGTCAAGTGATTGAATGTAGGTCTTCCAAGAATCAAAGAGATTATCATTGAGAGTTCAACCAATCCTAACTGTAGTGTATTCAATGAAGTGATGTTCTCACAACTGAATGATTCTGTCAAACTCAAATTGGGTCCAAAGAGTCTTCAGAATGTGGTTAAGACTCAAGGAACAACAACGGGATGAAGTCAAAATGAATCTTCCTTCGTTTGAGTTCAATCAGATTCTCGAGTCTTCTGATCAATCATTCATGTTGAAGAGATATGCGAATAGAGCAATTATGAAAGATGGGAGTTGTCAGTATGTTTCAATTGCTCCCAGTGTCTTCTCTGTGTGTACCAAGCTTCAACTGCTTTCAATTGGATCATGTTGTCTTCAATCGAGTTCTTCTCTGATTCTTACAAACATGCCTGTGTTGAGAACGGTTCTAATCAAGTCAAAGTGTTTCATACCTGAGAAAGGAAGTGGATATGGAGAGTTTCGTGTGTGGAACTGTCCACAATTGATTAGTCTTACAATCGATTCTTCTTGTTTCAGTGATATAAAGACGATTGAATTATCTCGCTTGTTGAACCTTGTGTCATTCAAGATTGGCTGTGATTGTTTCCATAACTGTTCTTCATTCTCTCTTTCTCAATGTGAAATGTTCGAGTATTTGGAGTTTCCTGAGAATTCATTTCCAAATCTGATAAATGTGAAGATTGAAGGTGATTGATAGAGAAAGAGAAATGATTTGTAGCCAATCCTCGTCTTAGTTCTATTGTATTACAGAAGAACAGTTGTTGTGGGATGGGTTTAGAGTCTTCTTTCAGTATTAGTAGTAAAGGATAGAAGAATGAATGAAGAATAGACTGTAACTCTCTAACATCTCTTGATTTGGGTTGTGATTTGAATAGTACTTCTCTTGATAAGTTTAGAGTATTGAGTATTCATAGTAGAAGAATGAATATGAAATGAAGAATAGATACTCCTCATTTGAAACTGAATGAGTGGGATTTGATTCGACCTAGTCTTCAACATATTCGATTGGATTTAGTGAGTATGGATTGATAATGAGTATGAGAATAGATTGTGGAGAATATCAACTGTTGAAGTCTCAACGAAATCTGAAATCATTAGAACCTCTTGAATTCATTGATGAGAGTATATATGATGGATGGAATAGTACTCTGGAACATCTGATGATTGCCAATAATAGTTTGAGTGATTTCAATCAAACTCAGTTATCTATTACATCATTGGTTTGTCTTCGAACCATTAGTATTGGATCTGATTGTTTCAAGAATGTGACAGTATTTCAGTTGAGCAATCTCCCAGTTCTGAAGAGTGTAGTCATTGGTGAAGGTTCTTTCACTCCTCCTTATTGGAAGAATGATCGTACTAAACAGAATGAATATGAAGACTATGAAGAGGATGATAATTATGATGATGAAGATGATGATGAAGATGATGATTATGATGAAGATGATGATGAAGATGATGACTATGATGACTATGATGAAGATGAAGATGAGGATGAAGAAGAGTATACCTGCTTCTTGTGTAGTAACTGCCCTAATCTAACAACTCTTGTGATATCACCAAATGCCTTTGTTCTCTATTCCAGTTTCACCCTTTCGAGTGAATACAAGAGAATGAATTGATGAATAGAACTAAACCGATTAACACATCTGATGATTGGTGGACTTCAAACCAACTCAAATAACTTCTTGAAGGCATCCAAATGTGATTTGAAGAGTAGAACTGGAGAATAGAACTAATCAATAGACTTGCCTGCTCTTCAGACGATCATCTTTGGGAATAACTCATTCCCCACAGTAAAACTTCTGAGTCTAAAACGTATCTGAAATGATTGATAATGACGAATAGAACTGACATCATTACAAGAAGTGGTATTTGGAATGGATTCCATTCAAGGAGACATTAACAATATTCGTCGTAAAAGGGAGTATAAGAATCGTTTGGCATTGGGAGGTTATTGAGATGATGAAAGATGATTGAATAGGATTACCACATCTTCAACAATTGATCTTTATGGATTCATCTTCATCAAATACGTTGAAATACTGTGGAATAGTTCAGGTAACAAAGAATGTTTCAGAAGATATTCATTTGGTGAATCCTGGTTTTTCCACATTCTCCTCTGTTTCGATGTATTGGTATTCTAGTAGTTCGGCCCTATATAATGATGTTCTTAATCATTCACATAATCACATCACAGTTCGTCCTCTTTTGATTCTTTGTTCCAAACAATCAAAGAACACACACATACAATAACTAATCTCGTCTCTTGAACAATGTCCAAATCAAACTGTTCTTCTTTGCTAATCGTCTTTTATCATCCTTCTCACTTACATCAGGAGGAGGAGGTGGAATCCTATTCATCATTCATTCTCTTCTCTCTCACATTGTTGCCTTCTTCACTTCCCATCGTCTACATAACTCTTCAGGTAGAATTGGCCAATAATAGAATGTATCTCCTTTCATCTTCTCTCCCAAACACTTCTCACTCTCCACTTCATTTTCATTCTGTTTCTCTTCTTCTTCTTCAGCTCGTATCACTTTATCCTCATCATCTTCAGATACCTCTTCAATTTCTGCAGCTGCTACTTCATCTATTCTCATACTCTCTTCTCTCTCCTACAAGCCTGTTCTGTTGAATGTCCTTCTGCTTCCAATTCCTTCTGTCTCTCTTCCAGTTTTCGTTGTTTCTCTTGCTTCTTTTGTTCCATCACTTGTTCCATCTCACGCTCCACAATCTCTATCTCTCATTCTCTCTCTTCATTTCTACCCATAATATCAAAATCTTCTTCTTTCAAATCTCTCTCTTCCACTTCTTCTTCTGAACTCAGTGTCATCTAATTCTCATTCAATCCATTCCTCTTACAATCTTCACTGGCTTTGGATCTTCAGTACGAGTCAATCTCAACTCCACTTCAGAGCAACTGCATTCATTCTTCACCTGGAAGCAGTTCATACAATATCGCTCTTCTAATGCTTTCAAAGCGATTTGTCGACTCTCTTCTTCTTGTGTTTTTGTCTCTATTCTCATTCTGATCACTCACATTTACCTGATCGATTTACTTCTGAAAGTGGTTTCACTTCATCACACTTACACTCATTTCGAGGACGGTAACACTGACTACACAATCCACCCAGCAGATCTGTGATCTCTGATTCTCTAGTGATATTCCTAACTCTCATTCAATACTTCATCACTCACAAATCTTCATATCTCTTTGACTCATCTACCACTTCTACTCCTGGCTGACGCTACAATCAACACATCTTCAGATACTTACATAGATATTCTTTGCCACCACCACCTCCACACCACTATTCATTCTGGATCTCTCTTCAGGGTTCAGAAGACGAACAATCACAGGGAACTTCTGTCCATCCACTGTCAAAAGGATTCGAGAGTTGTTTGTTAATACTGTGTACGAACGAAGAGCAGAACGAATCACCTGGATATCAATCATCTCATCAACATATCCTACATTCATTTCAACAAGAAACGAATAAGAAGCAAAGATCTCTTCTGTTGGCTGGAGAACAACTGAAGTTGCCTAGTAGATCATCCAACTATTTCAAATTCACTACTTTTGGAATTGAAAACTTCTCGAAGGTGAATTTCGCTTCACAGTTATTAGGAATGTGAAGATAATTCATCATCCACTATGAAATCACATCATAGTTAAGAATCAAATACCGTTGGCATATAACAATCTCGTTCTCCAGCTGTCCACTCAACAACTCGACAATAGATCCATCGTTTGTTTAAATCCGATGTAACTTTGAATATGTAGAAACCAAGCATGTTGGGCTTTCGGGGCTTCAGTTGAACAGGTAGAATCACAAGATCCGAACTCTCACTCTTCATCGAAATCCGACCAATCTGATTGCAAGTCAATGGATATTCCTTTATTTCCATCTCCCCTTTTAGATTTCTAAGAAAGAGACAATTGTCGCATTTCGAGGAATAGGAATTGGAGTTGTTTGATGAATTCCGATTATTATATCCATTTCGTATTCTCTTTTCAAGTCATCTAACTCCTCCATTCTAACCAATCTTGATTTCGTTCAAATTCGAATGAAAACATTAGAAGTATATCTATCAGAAGAAGAGATTAATGAATAGGATTGTATTGATTCGCTACGTCAAGATGGGAAATGGGATGATGTGAAGAAACAACACAAGCAGTATATTCGATTATTGAAACAAAAGAAAGAGTTCACTTCTCGTTACAAAAGTGAAGAAGAACGTGTAGCATATGGAGAAACTGTGTGATTGTGTTGTTGAATGAATGAGATATCAGGTGAAAGCAGATCATTCAATAAGCAAACGAGGCAAAGAAGGAAGTGCTTGGAAACATNCCTGGAATGGGATTGATTCTTAGGATGCAGTGGCCTTGGCAACGATTATTCAATTGAATCGTAGTCGTTATCCAAAGAACAATAATCTGTTTAGTGAAATGAAGTGATGATATGTGTTAGAATTGACTTTTAGAGAATCCTTCACAACGAATGTGAAGAAGAACATCAACAAACTGAAGGCACAAGCTCAAGCGATAATGTCAACAGATGAAATCACTCCTATGACACCAGATGAAGAGTTAGAAGAAGATGATAATTCTGAAGAAGAAGAGGAAGAAGAATACAATGTTGAGAGAGAAGGTTGGAAGGTGATTGATAAATTGGATCTGTCTTCTGATCATGAAGCACTCTTACACTTCTCTCCGTAAATGATGATAAAGAGAATGAAGAATAGATATGAAACTGTGTTGATTTGTGTGGCATTAGCTCTGGGTTGTGATGCAAGTCAGCATAATGAAGAGATGTCAAGAGATCGAAGTGAGGGACTATTATTGAAGATGTGGGAGATTCTGACTCAATATAGCAAATTTGTATTGAACACAGTAGATATGATTACTGGATTGATATACAGTCATCTCCTTTTGCTGTACTTCAAGAAGTCCCTCGTTTTGATTCATCGATTGTTTATATTGTGTCTACTCAGTTACCTCAGTACTTTCTCTCTCATTCTTCTGTGTCTGTGGCAGTGGAGACATATCGTGTGTTCCTGAGTACTGCAGGTCGTTTTCCTTGTTCACCTTTTCCTACTCCTTATTATCTGGATTTACTTCAGCGATACACAGATCTTCTCATTCATGTTCTTCACAATTCTCCTTGTTATCCTCCAGTAACAGTTTCAATGGATTCAGGGGAAGTTTCATCATCAGAGATTTCATCTGAACAACAAGGTCAAGTCCCTGAGACTGCTGTAGAAGAAGCATTATTGTTATTGTTGCTTCTTCGAGATGAGTTGTCTGAGATTGGAAGTGTTAGTAAGGTGTTGGAGATTAGCAAATTGGCATATGAAGCTTATTATGAAGCGAATCTGTTGAAGGAAGGAGTAGAAGTGAGTGAAGAATAGAAGAATTAGGATTAGTATTTGGAGAGAGTACTTCAGTTTCTAGGTCATAGTGCATTATTGTGGTATCTGATTAGTCATATGAACTATCAGAATCATCAATATGTGTTATGTTTACAGGCTCTTCAGAATTGTCTTCGAGATCTTGAAGGTATGGTTGAAGGAAGAGAATTGAGTATCAGAGTATGGAAGTGATGAAGAGAATACAGAGGAAGTGGATATGTCAATGGTACTATTGTTCTCAGCTCGTGTATGTCTGAGTCATTTGAATCGAGTTGATGATTGTCGTCAGTAAGATGTGTATGATTGAGTTGAAATCAGTTTTGCTTCATTAGTGGTTCAGAAGGAGACTCGAAGTATGATGATTTCTCAAGCATTCCATTTGTTGGGTGTGTGTAATCTGTTGGAAGCTCGAAGTTCGCCATTCTTCTCTCGTCGGAAAGAACTATTGGTAAGAATGATGATAGAGAATGAGAATGAGAGTGAGAGTGTGAACTATCTCTCACAAGCTCACAATTCCAAATCAGTACATTGAATACAATCTGGCTGTGGCTTATGGTGAAGAGGGATGTATGAATGAAGCGATTTCTGTTCTGGAATCATTGCTTCGTCATACTCCCTTCTTTGTGAACCAGGATGGGAGCTGTTAGTGTTATTGAACTATCCTGTGAATGGTTATGATTCCTCAATGGAACTGGTGAGACGAGGTCGTCAAGCTATTGGAGATTCTTTGGGTTTGAGGTGATAGAAGAGAGGATGGATGAGATGTAGATTGATGGAGTGTAAGATGATGTTCAGTTATGAAGCTCATGAGGCACTAGGTGCGATAATATCCTTATGAAAGTGAATAGAAGTCCCTTGACCTCAGGAATCTCTATTACGAAGAGTACGACCAACAGGAGAGAGTGAATCTGTTGAAGATAAGGGAGAGTTTGAGGAAGTGAGAATAGGGAACTCTCCTTCTTTGATTGTTGATTGTTTGTTGTTCTGTTGTCGTGCATATTCATCTCTGGGGTTGAGTAATGAATCCTCTAAGATCCTTCAATTACTTGAAGGTGATTCTGAAAGGAATCTGTTGACTCGTGTTCGTGTATGGAATGAGGTGATGATGAATGAGAGAAGTGATGAATAGCGAGTACGACTTCTTCTTCTTGAAGGAAAGCGAGAAGAAGCAGAAAGATTACTAAAAGAATCGAAGTTCTATATGCCTGAGTTGATCGAAACAGAGATTCTAGAAGCAGGTGTGTTAGTTGATGAAGCAATTGAAATTGTATGAGAAGAAGAGTGTTGTGAGAGGTAGTTGAATGAGATCTCTCAGATGGAGAGTGAAGATGATTCTACGTTAGATGCCTTACTAATGCGTGAACATGCTTGTACGAAACAACTCCTTGCTGCTGATCAAGTGTTGCGTGGAGTAATTCAACGAGATCAGCGTATTACAAGTGCATGGGAGCTATGGGGCAGAGTTCTGGAACTTCTAGGGAACAATGAGAAGGCTGCAGAAGTGATATTGACAGGATTAGAATGGGATAAGATGAACAGTTTTGAAAGTGTTTCTGTGTGTAGTATTGTCATTTGAAGTGTTTGATGAGAAAGAGTCAGGAGAGAGAACAAACAAGAGACGTTATTTCTTCTTTGAAATCAATCCTTCCAGGAAATTGAAAGTATTTCCATCTGGAAGAAGTTCTAAAGTGTTTCCATTCGCATCCACAGCAATAAGATAGCCAGTCTCTCCGATTCCCTTTATGATTACAGAGTCATATCCTCCCTTGTCATTAACTACATTGACAGCTTGATTCGTGTGAAGCCACTTCGAATAATAATGTTCAATAAATGGTTTGAATCCCTCTTTACTGAACCGCAGGAAACATCGATTCCAGATACGAATGTAACGACCTAACAACTCAGCTCTATAGATGAAATGGGGATATATCTCAGACCGTGATAAATGAACGGTTTCTCCAGTTATTTCCTTCACTTCATGCTCAATACAGGTTGTTGGCTTGCGATTACTAATGTTAATGCCAATCCCAGATGTGATATCAAATACTCCATTCGTATAGACTGACTGACACATGATACCACAGATTTTTGTCTTCTTGTTGACATACACATCATTGGGCCATTTGATGTTGATATCAATCTTAGATGCTTCATTCATCTCTTGCAAAGCATCACACATTACTAAGGCTTCTAAATACTGCATCAACCCAACATACTCACTATTCTGAAGCATACTCTTGTACGAGAACATTAAGCAGCCAACAGGTGACACCCAGGAATTGGATTTCCTACCTAAGTGTCACTGAATTGAAATGCATAAACCTTTTCCTGCTGTCTGGATATCCGTCGAACAAACGATATTCTGATAGCCAACACAGTGTTCGTTCAAGAAAGTCTGGGTACTATCAAGAGTGTGTGAATACACAAGAATCGTATCATCTCGGTAAGGACCAAGATTATCAAAAAAATCCCAAGCCATGAAACCAATATCTTCATCATCTTCGAACTCCACTTCTGTTATTGTGTTGGAAACAAGGGTTTTGTACTCATCGATGGTCATAATCCTCACAGTCCTCTTTCCTTTGAGAGATTTAATACATTCCTTGAAGAGATACTCCACAATACCCTTCTGGTCTGGAACTGCAAAAAGCTAAGGATAAACGGAAAATTGATTTATCACAATATAAATATCGTCCTGAGCATCCGTAGATTCATCATGGAGCGGTTGAATAACTGATTGACTACAAATGGGGGTCAATACAATCAAATACGCAATTAACTGACTTTTCGTATTTGCAAGACCAAGGTCCATTCCAAAGACAAGTATGACAAAGAAATGAATAATCGTGGAAACGATAGAAACCAGAGATTAACAAACACAATAAGATAAATAAACGATTAGAAACCCATATCCTGGAGCCACTTACGAACCTCGTTTCCGCGATTACCTTCTACATGAATACTACCATTGTGAATTTCAATCTCACTCCCTGAACACACCTTTTGAAGTTCGTTGGCCATTTCCTAGAGTTGATTCTACTCAAAAGAAGTACATTAATATCTCCTTCGATTCGCCTCACGATCGTGAGTCGCCTTGATCGGTTGTTTCGGAATTCTAAAAACTCAATGACCATCCCAAACTCTACCCGAATAAACAGGAAGATTCTTACCAAGCGTAGTTCGTGTAACCTAGAAGATTATCAAGGACTGGAAGAGTCACAGCAAAAGGAGCTTCTTCCTTTGTTGTGTATTTGATGGGTTCTGGGGGCATTGCTTCAACAACAGCAGCTTTCTTGTTCAGAGACTTCGGTCTTCCAGCTAGTCTACGGATTTGCCTCTTTGAAGGGCTATTGTAACGCAGAACGTTCACAATTCGCATCAATGAGCTTCTCTCCATTATATCAAAGAGGAATAGTCAATCCAGACGCAAATTGGGCTTCAAATGGAAGCAAGAGAGGAAAATGGAATTGACATAATTGTTTCTCTTTTTGGCGGTGAGAGATGCTTCTGTTGTTAATCATTGATTATTGAGTGATGGAAAGAAACAAATCAAATGCATAACGTTACCAATAAAGTCCATATTTCTCTTCAATCACATGTTCAACCTCAGAAAAAGTGATTGTAGATAGACTCCAACCTAGTGATATGTCTCCTACTATATTTAAATCGCAATCAGTCATATGTTGAAGAAACGATTGAATTTGACTCCTATTTCTGATTCACTATGCCTATACCTACATTCCTTGAACAAGATCTGCTTGACAACCAAGAACATCGCACCACAATCGAACAGCTTCTTTCACACGATTTGACATAACAAGCTCGCATAAAACGAATGGATAGGAGAGAAGAAATGGGAGAGCATCTGCATTCTCTAAATGTGTCTCTGTTGGACATAAAGGATGAGAATTATTCACTTCAACACCTATTTCTTTCATAAAACTCACAAAGAAGGGATAATTCTCGTCTTGAAGAAGAATATCAAACTGATCCAGAATGAGTAAAAAGAACACAGAATCGGAACTATTCATGGTATTCAATGATATCTCCTCCTTCTCAATTATACCCCGACAACCAAAAGCAATTGATAGGAGACTTCTCCATTGTGATGAGCTGGGGATCATATCCATCAGAGAAAGAGCCTGAGTATGTGATACTGACTAGAGAATAAGTGAAAGAATGAAACAATACGAAGAGTGGACTCAATATGAAGAAGAAGGCCTCAACTGGATGATCGATTCGGAGAAGAGTAGCAATAGCTGAATGGCAGAGTTGAGATTGAAGTTCCTGACAGCTGGATCGAACAATAAAGGAGAGGAATTGATGAGACGAATGCGAAGTGAGTGCATGAGTACGAGATAGAGCGAGAGCATCGAAGAATGAGTGACGATAAGCATATGCAAGGATGGCTTGTGATTGTGTGAAGAGAGGCAACATATCACATAGAGTGATTGATGGAAGGAGTGAAGTATATGAAGATGGAATGACTAGTCTCTCTAATAGAATTTCAACAGTATGAATGAGAGGAAGATAGGATTGAGAATTAGTTTCAGTTAGGAGCTCGATAAGTGAATTAGCAAGAGATTCAAGTGACGAGAATGTAAGTGAGATCTGACCGTTGGTGATACATGTACTGATGATCGTAGTGAGAGTTAGAGTAAGTGAACGATCTTCCACACTTTGTGTCGTAGTGATGAAAAGGATGGCTTGACAGAGACTCTGCAATGAGAGTCTTGTGGAGTCTGACTCACATGATGGATAGAGTGATTGTAATGAAGATTGCATGGTTTGAAGGCATTCCTTCAATAGTGGCTTCTCATGCAAGAACAAGTCGCTTATCCACTCCATTAACCACT
The DNA here is from genome assembly GCF_000743755.1 of Blastocystis sp. subtype 4. Lineage (NCBI taxonomy): Eukaryota > Bigyra > Opalinata > Blastocystidae > Blastocystis > Blastocystis sp. subtype 4. The sequence goes on along the minus strand of NW_014569357.1, from coordinate 12,461 downwards.
CACTGACTGTTTGTAGAGACTCGGTCTCTTCTTGTACATACAACGTGATTCGTTTCTTGAGATAATTTGTCACACAATCCGTAGTATTCATTTGATAGGCCTTCTCAAGCAGATGCAAAGCCAACAGAATCTCTTGAATCTTCAATCCATCTTTCACAGCAAGTTCTATCAACTCTTCAATACTCTTCTCCGCATTCTGTTCAAACAGAAGAAGATTTGAATAATGTTCATTCAGAGGGATAGGTGAAGTTACACCATTTCGACTCCTTTCCAATATCTCCTTTGTATCTTCCTGAATGGCCATTTGGGAGACACTTTGACATGCCTTCATACGTTTGTATAGAGTAATACTCATTGAAGAAGGAGCTAGATGAATCATGGTTTGAATCCAGTTTTGACGAATTACCAAGAAACTCTTGTGATAAATCCCTTCGTATTCCTTGTTGAAGAATACAGAGTTGGTGATCTCATTACACACATCTGCTGATAGAAGCTTCCAGAACTCCTTCACATTCTCCCATTTCACTTCCCAATTCGTCTCTATTCTTCAATCTCTCTATCATTCCTTACCTGTCGGATCTTGAAGTTGCTTGACAATGAACTCCTTCACACAGTCTTGTGAATTCAATGAAACTGCCTCACAAACTCGTATCCAGATGGGGAGATTCTCCTTTGTCGCATGATCTCGAACTAATTGCATTATCTCCTCTGTTTTTGGAGTGTATGAAAAAGGACTCATTTCAGATAACTGAAGACAATCGCGTACATCGATGATTGTTTCCAACTCATCCAACAAATTCACGACTCCAATCACCACCTCAACCACTTCTCTTTGATCAGGCTCCAGTCTCTGAATTTCTCTCAGTAACAACATCAAGGCATCCGGAGCCAATGGATGAGCATCAATGAGAAGCTCATATAGATACTCGTGATATCGTTCGGGGTTTTGTGTCTGCAGGAACTCCCATACACCTCCGTACTGGAGTTGTTCCAATCGCTTCTCCGGTGATTCAGTCATTCCTATTCATTCATCTTGTCGATCAATCTTACGAGTAATGACAACTCGAATACGACTCTCATAGAGAGAATAAATGATCCCTATTGGATACAACTGAAGAAGATCGATTGCAAGCTGGTTTTGTTTCTTATATCGACATGTTAAGTGATGTGTGATTACTTGATAGTCATAACTCGAATCACGGAAGCAGGATGGTATAGAGAATGGTTCTTCGGCTGCTAATTCTTCATAGATACATAACCTCTTGTAAACAAGTGAACATTCTGCCAAATTATCATTACACCAGGCTGTAATCTCCTTCTCTGTTACATTCAGAGAATGCTCTGACCAAATACAACCACATAGTTGCTGCCATTCACAGAATAATTTCAATGTAGCCACTGTGACAGTTTCATTCTCACACACCCAAGTTAGAATTTCATTGGTATTCTGTAGGGAGGTATGGAGTAAGAATTGAAGCAGAAAATCGTTTCCTTTGCATCCAGATACACTGAGTTCCAGCACAGAAAACACCGTCTTCAATGAATCCGAAAGATTTCCACGGTTCTGCTTCCAACTCTGTAGAACCTCTCGAATGACAGTCTCATGATTGGAATCATGTGTATTCAGCCATTCATAGAACCAATCATCATTGAACCGTTTATCAATGCTTGGATAAGGTGCTTGCATCACATCCTCTGGAAGGAACTTGACTTGTTTCAAGAGCGTCTCTGGAGAGATGGTAGGACTCTGAAGACTGGATCGTTCAAAGATATCATAGCAGACCGTGAGACGTTGAAGTAGAGAAGTCGACACATGATGTAAGGCAAATCTACTCTGAATTGCGGGACTTTCTTCCTACTGGAAATAGTCTGGAATTCTGGAATTCCAAGAACCTTTCACAGAGTCCTGATTGACCACCTCTTCACAAACACACAAGCAGAGTTCTCCAAGAGAGGCAATCTGCGCTTCAGACAATAATGATGCAAGTTGAGGCTGAGAAATCACATAACTCAAATGCCACAAATAGTAGGGTTTTTTCTTCATTTGGAGGGCTTGTTGGATGAAATCAGCAAAGCACTATCAATCATTGGAATTACAAAAATATACAGTAATTATGGAGTATTGGTTCATTCCCAAATCAGTAAGAATATGACACAAATAGAGACTATTATCAGCACTGTAGCTATTGGAGAGAGTGAAGAAATCAGGTTTCTGTTCAAGGAGATACTGGGCAGGTCGTATGTTCAGTGACTGTTGATTCTCAAGGCTATCCAAAAACAGTGTCGATTTCTGCAATTCAGGATGACAATCATTAGATTGTTTGATGATAATGGAGAGTTCTAAGGGAACGAGAGAAGGAGTATGATGTGAAAGTAAGAGAAGAGTGGTTACTATGATTAACAATAGTTTCAATAACTACAATAGTTCTCATAATCGGTTAAAGTATGAGTTGGAGTGTTCAACATGTTGATGTATGATTGAGTACGAGTCAGTATGTGATCATCCAGACTACGAATAATGGAATGAGAGATGAATCACCTATTCAGAGAGAGAATTGAATCTTGTACCACTTGAAGAACTGTCTCCTGAATGAAGTCTTTTCGGAGATTCTCTGTTAGACGTGTTACTGTATTCAGTGAATCATTTGTACCCACTTGAAGAAGCACAGAAAGTAAAAAATATGGGAGACAATCAGATGGCAAAAATTGGAAGGATTTTTGTAAGAGTGTTTGAAGATGATGAATCACAGAGGATGCAGTCATGTACTTCAATTGATAAGAAGCAATTGCTTGCAAATATTGTATAGAAGGGCGTTTCAATAAGGAATATAAATCACTCAGAGAGAGAACTGAACATTGTGACTCCTTATGAGATGAAACCCATAATGAATCTTCTCGCATCCAATCCCGGATTTGAAGTATACTACAATTATGATAATCATGAATTATTTCTGCTTCTTGAACACATAATAAGACTCGCTCACATTCCTTTACTTGATTCATCAAATCGTCCTCATGAGAGATCTGAGAATGATTCTCAATCATTCTCAGACACTTCAGCAAACACTCCACACACTCATGTGTTTGCCATTCATTTCTCTGAGATGGCTGATAACACATCGTTAACACAAACGTGGCAAAGGTTACTGCTTCGGATTTGTTATCATTCGGCAACACCTCAGTAATGTAATAGTCACAATAACCGATAAAAGTATCCACCTTTTGGGACTGACATAAATAACCTTGAATTTGGTCATGCGTTAGTTTCTCACTTTGTGTGAGAGATCTAGCCAGTGTGGCAATATCTCCTCCACCCACACTCAGGAGTCGTTGCAAGAGTTCTAATGGAGATAGAGCCAGCCAGGAGGACAACGAGAGTGTGGTCACATCATCTTCAATCAACAGTTCTGTTGAGACATCCAGCTCCTGAGCATGAGTAAGATAGAGAGATAACAATTCCTCCTTGTTCTCAAGATTGGTGAATTCAGAGCGAATGGATTCTTCAGCTGTGATCAGAGGGCCTGATAAGGCTCGTCGTGTGAGTTCTAAGGCCAGCTGCAGTAGTCCAGTTTGAGTATCAATCTCAAGACAACGCTGTTTGATCCATGAAGCCAATCCTTCCATTGAGGCTTGTTGTACTAGAAATAAGGGAAGATAAAAGAGAGAGAACATGATGAAGAAGAGATGCTCTGATAACACTCACTCCACTCCTGGAGTGTTGGATCTGAAGCTCCTTCTGATGACTAGGATATGAAAACTCCTGAGAGATACTCACGTATTCAAGAAGAGCTTTGACAATCTCTCGCTTCTCCAACCAATTCACAGCAGAGGAATCAAGGAGATTCAGTGAATGAGTCTCTGTTCCCTGTTGCCATTCATACCAACCCTCTCGATAAGGACTTCGACAAGAAGGCAACAAATCAAAATAGTCACTGGGTTCAGTAACCAGAGGAAGAACAGATAGGATTTCATAACGATACGGAAGAAAACACTGAGGGCAGTAACAAAGGATCTGTCGCAACGCTTGTGTATCACCTTCTTCAGCGTATTCGTGTATTGTATCAATGATTCTTCGTTGTACGAATCGATTCTCAAATTCTCTCCAATCATAAGAATTCAGTCCACGAGAACTTGTAGTCAGAATAGCCTTGTAAAGACGCATTTTGAGGAGTTCTACAGTGAATTGAAACTTCCTCAATACAACTTCCAATAACAATGAATCCTTCTGCAAATCCAGGACAGAATAGGAGTAGTGATCACAATGACATAGTGATAATGTGTCATTGTCATGATCTGAGGGGCAAGAATAATAACCATGAGATTTGAGATATGAATTACAGAGAGAAAGACCAAATCGTATAAGATTGATAGTCTGATTGCGATCAGTAAGAATAACTGAATGACAAGCTGACAGTACATATGATAGATCCTTGATGTGTCTCAACAGATCTTCACAATCAGATTCTGATGATAGAACAAGTGAGTGTTCGATCAAGCATTCCCAACGATGTTTGTATCTATGTGATAAATTCACTTATTCTACTACATCTCATCCGTATCAAATCCATAGCGTTTAGCTAATGAAGTTGCAACACCATATTCTTTGGTTTCAATACAATGATGGTACTTCTCAATAGCACTTACTTGACGAACTGTGTAAACACTCACATCACTGACTACAACTTCCTTCTCTGCATCTTTCATCCAGTGACGTAACGAATCAATAACTAACAAAAATCGATTGGCCTTATTGACACCACAAGCTAACAATACACCTGGATTGAACATTAGCCATTCTCCTTCTCCTTCACAGAGAATCCCAACATCTCCTTGATACGTACTTACACACATTGTTTGATCATCCCACCAGCCACACCAACAGATAGTAGTGAGAGAAACAGGATTGATAACACTCAACCCTTCTAATGAGCTCACATCACTAATATTGCTTGTATCAGCGAGAGGATAGCTAGATAAACGTTTTAAGGTTACTGCATCAAATGAATAAACATCACCAGAAGATAGGAGGAGCGAGAAGCAAGTATACGATGAATTCATACTCAATTGCTTAACATAGATCTGCTTTGTTTGCTGTGTTGGATTTGGACGGTTAAATAGATCTAGAGATAAGGCAATATGAATGAATGAACCATTGAATCGAGATGGTTTGTCGATAATCTTACCAGCAAGAGTATGAACCACAGGTAACTCCAAAACCGAGAATTTTGAGATTGTGAGAGAAGCAATACCAATATGAGCAGTGATATCGGGAAGCATCGAAGTACCTCGAATGGTACCGGCAATAAGTAGTTGCGATGAAGAAAGTGTTATCTGGAACGGAGGTAGTAGGAAGGATTTAATGGAGATACGATTACCGTTCAAAATGACAGGATCAAATCGAAAAGAATGAAGATGCTAAAATGAAAGTATGAATGAATATGTACAGAAGGAGTGAAATCTGCTACAAGTAGATCACCATCTTGATTCAGTGCAAAGAAGGTTACATCACATTCCTGAGACTGGTTAGGATTGTAGACAACAAGAGAATTATAGAGCAGTAGTTCTCCAGTTGCTACGACAAGATCACTCTGAAACACACGTTTGAAATGAAGATAAATCGAAATATAAGAGAATAAGATTATTCAATACGATTGCTGTAGAATTGTAACTGTTTGTAAGGACGAAGGAATCGTTACTAAGCCAACAACAGTGAACATCTCCTCTTCTGCGTACACTGTCATCCACGTCAAAGGATAAATCATCTTGACACTGAAGGGACCATGTACAGTTTTCCGATATCTATAAAGCATTATGTAGAACAATGAATTTTCAAACAGTTATAATAAATAATTTCTTTAGAGACACTGTCACTGCCGATTTACAATCAGGAGATAAGGACAGAGAATATGGAAACTCAGCAATAACTAACGAAGGATCACAAGTAGATTGGATATCCTAGAGATGAAGAAATCGATCCTATTCCAACTCCTTTCAATCGACGTGAGAATTGGGACGATTTAATTATAGGAATGTCATCCACAAACCGAATACGTCTATTTGAGTCTTTTAGAGAGCGATTGGATTTGGGATCCTCGAGATTGATGTCTTGAGTCTCTTGAACGAACCTAACTATCAAAATCATACCATAAAACAACAAAAACTCTTCCTTCGAATCCATCCAAGATTCTATAAACAAACAACAATCAATTCAAAGTATCAATAATACGTTTCATCTTAGAACAACCCTCCTCTACATACTTATCAACCACTGCTAGACTCTCCTCACTAGCACTTGATCCGTATGCCTTCAGGAGAAGAGTTCTCAAAGTATCATAATGTCCCGAAGGCATTGCTTTCTCCATTATCCTAATCTCGAGAAGTAGCTGACAATAAGCTGATTCTGTTAAATTTCGTAACTTCTGGAATTCCTCGAGTAGGGCTCGCAATGCAGCATCTTCAAGCGATAGCAAATATTTCTTGGGCCTATACTCACAAACCATTGACATCCTCACTTTACACCCATATACAGAGAGATATCCCCACTCACCAACGTCAATGAGGTTAAGAAGAAAGCGATATCAGTACGGAATGGCTGTAACGTACGATACTGACCCCAATCCTTCTTATATCCCTGACGAAGCATAGTAATTAGATCAGTCTGATTGCGTTGGAGATATACCTCCATGAAATGAGTGATCGTTGAATTCACCAAAGAATACACTTTCTTCAAAGAGGCATCCTTCGTAATGAAAGGATATTTGCTCAATGGCTCCTCAATGAGATGCGTTCGAATATACGAATAAGTATAAATGTGTTGAAGTAGGAGTTGTAAGGATACTGATGTCTCGTCTGAAATGGTATTGTGAATACAAGTGAATATAGCTTGGAGTGTCTCCACATAGTACTTCATCACTACGGGGGATACACGCTAGAGTTAAGAATGAACCATTTCCTCACGTCAACATAAGGTCGAAGATGCAATGCAATCCCTTCACAACAACGTGTGATTTGCTGATAGAAGGAAGGAAGAGGAAGAGAAGCAGAATTATGAGTATGAGAGAGAGAATGAGTCACTGCAAATGGAGACAGAAGTACTTTTGATACCTCCACACCAGTAATAGCTACAGTTCATTCTAATGTAGGCAAATACCCAAATTAATGGAATAGAATGATAATTTGATGTAATTATCAACAATCATCAACTCTCCCAGCTCTTGTCGTTGCGTTAGAATGGTCTATATATTTGCCATTCAAAGGTTTTTACTTCAATATTTGATAATATAGTTAAGAATTGAGTATTGCTACTTTTCTGAGCTATTTCTCATATCAGTTTATCATTCTTACCAGTCTTACGAACCGATCCAAAAACATCCTCACACTACACATCATTCAATCTTTCATTCCTCACTAATAATTGCATCTCGATATGAGCAGAGTCATACATCGATAAAATGTCTTCAGTTGTAAAGAGAAGTGACTTTAAGGATGTAACATTCAAACCAATCTCAAACGTCCATCCAATCTACTGATAATTTTTCTTTTCAGAGACAACTTCTTGTTGATAGAGAGTCATCATAGTATCAACATGATTCATGATCTCACTAATACTTTCACTCACTACATTTCATATCCTTTATTCAATAAGGAACCTGATGTTAAATCCGATACACGTTTCATCATGCTCTATTCTTGATAGTATCAATTCAATCATACACACAACACATTCATACACTTCTTCAATATTTCCAAGTACTTACTACTAAGATCTCTCATATATTGTAACAACAGACCAACAGCTACACGACGACTAGATTCATTACTAACTTCATGCAAATCAATTCGTTCTAATTCACATGTACTATCCAATCATTTCATTTCATCAATTATACTTCAAAAGTTGCTCCTTATAAAAGATGATTGAATTCTTCCATGTTTGAAGACTATTTTGGATCATAAACAACTCAGGAACATGAGGATAATCCAGTCCAATCACAACATTAATAAAATGTGTCTGCTGTTCAGATGTCAACACACTGCTTGAATTATATAATAATGACAGTAATTCATCAATAGCCTTCTGAATATAACTCATCATATGTGTTTTAATCTATCAATGAATCAGAGAAATCATATGATTACCATCTCAATCACAATATTCGATTCGTTACTATCCATAATAGTTGTCTTGTATTTCTGATACTCCTTCAAGAGTTTATCCCATTGTTTACTTCGTAAGTATTCCTCCACATTGTCAATTGTAGGGAACATCAATCGATATTTTCTGAAGAGTTGTAATGATGTCTGCAAACTATAGATTTTCTACAAATCAAAGCATAAACACAAAGATACTTCACGATTAGATTGAAGAGGAGCTATCATGTCTTCTGCCATTTTCACCGTGTCTCCTACTGGCTAGATTCATCAATCATCCATTCAACTCACATTCTCCATAACCAAATGACCCTCACTATCAAAAAATGCAGGATCAGAAAGAGTCTTCTCCAGATCTTCAATGGTCTTTCGAGCAGTTACAAAATCACCAAAATAATCCTTCACCAATTTCTTTAAGCGAGATTCCTCATCTAATACTGTTCCCCTCATTGAACTACAAATAACACTTAGCAAGAAACAATACTCCAGTCCCTTTTCTAACGCCTGGAGACTAGTACTGTTGTGAATTTCAAGAAGGAAACGCATAGGATTGAACTGCTCACTGGAATAGTCAATATCTTCGGTCTGAGGATCAACTCTCCTATATAATGAGGAACAGAATGACAGAGAGTTACTCGTTAACGATTCCGAGTGGATCACGATATCCTTTGCTTATCTTCAGCGAAGCACTCATTTCTCCCTTTATATAATCCGAAATTCTTCAGTCTTACGCTAATCAGCTCATCATCGTCGGAATCGTTGAAAACAACATCATCCCATTTGATTGGATCTAAATCATTAGACTGAACAATCATAATTACCCTGTGCTGAGGCACCCTGCATTCTAGTTCGTTTTTGGAGAGATACGAAAAGGAAGAAAATCGATTTGATATTCTCGATTCCTAAAAAGACCTGGACTTCCGATTTCTTATGAAAACAGGAAATCCATGAATGATTTGGAGATGGATTTGTAGTTCAATCTGATCTAATTCGTTATGTAACAAACTGTTGTTTTCTGGAATCATTCATGCAATGAATCACTTCTAATAAGGAATACATTCTTGTATTCCATTGGTCTTTGTATTTAACATTTTGGGATTAATCAATATCCCTTTCCAGATTATGGTGACTGTTGGATTGGTTGATAATTCGTAGCAATTGCCACATGTAGCGTTCTATTCTGTGTGGAATCGATTTCTTCTTCTTATTGATTATTGTTCTGTTGAGTACATCTGGCCATTACCTCTATCAAGAAAGGGAGTAATTCATCATTATGTTGTAGTTAATTCGATACTTCCATTGTAACACTGATTAGCTCATTGTGAGGAATAGTCTTACTATGGGTTTCATGGGGTTATTTGTATGTTCTATCAGAACTCATTGGACAATATGGATCCTCTCCTTCATGAATCTTGATCTTGCCTTTTTGGTGGCTTCGATTCTTTCCGTTTATTACCGAAATCTTCGTTGTTCATTTCTCTCACTTTCATGCCTCCTACTAACAGTTCTTGGTCAATCGATTCCTCGTGTTACCATTCGTCTTCCTCTCCTCTTATCGATTTTATGTGTTGTTATTTCCATTCTCTTCCTCTACTCCCTCTCCCGAATCCTCATCTTTCTCTATCTGATAGGACGTCGTATCAGAGGACCAGATCTTGTTCTTTCGAGTCAGCGAATCTCTCTCTTTATTCAAGAAACACTATGGACGTTGATCTCTGGATGTCTCGGCCCCCAAGTCCTTATTATAACGCTTGCCCAATGCTGTCACCTTTTCATCCCTCCACTACTTGCTGTTCTCCCATCTCTCTTCCTCTTTTGTATTTCTATTCTTCTTCATCTTTTATATCTCACAATTCATCGTCTGCGTGTTTGAATCGATACAATATTTCACATATAGAGAAAAGGGTTTATTCACTATTCTCATGCACGAGTAGAAACAGTTCAGATTCACGTCTCTACGATTCCTTATCATCTCATTGCTACAGTCGAGATAACTCTTTCTGGTGTCCTAATCATTGTATCCTATTATCTCTCCCAACAAATGAATCAAGCTCTTGCTTGGGGGCGTGTTTGGCAGTGGCTGACTCTGTCATTTGCTTCTCTTGATGTGATAGATACAGTATTGCTTTTATTCCAGTTTGAGGAGATGGATATGAAGGTGGTAAATCGTGTCCATCAAGAAAGAGAACTAATTGAGATTTGTTAATGTTTGTGGAAAAAAGAACGCCGAGAAGGTGGATCGAACACCTGACCTTATGATCTTCAGTCATACGCTCTCCCAACTGAGCTATCTTGGCTTCCACAAGATCTTCCATAGATAGGTATTTGGGGAGGATAGAAAACACTAAAAGATGCAACCTGAAAGAGAACCCTTACTGCAGGCCATCTCTCCTCAAGATCAGGAATTTGAACATCCAAGTTCAACATCAATAAAAGTTGATTCTCGTACTTGTGTTATTCTTGTTCCGTTAAGTAGTAGAAGGAGATACTATTTCATTGCATGAGAATACTTTCGGATCTTCTGAGAATCCTAGTGATCAGGGTGTTTCCTTATTTAATGGTATTTTCGCATATCCCGTGTGATATAGACAACGCACTACCATTTAAGAATGACGAAAAAGCTGTTTCGGATCTATCTTCCGCACCCATTGAGCATGTCAACAGTGCTGACGTTGCACCGAAGACCTTAATGGCGGCAGAAGGGTTTTTGGCAGTATGTGGTGGGTGTCGAGTTAAGATGCATATACACTTTTACGTTCTAGGGTAATATTTTGTTTCCGCTTGGTTTTACACGTGTTGGCTGTGTTCATTGTGGTGCTGTGAACTATATGGCTCCTGAATCAATTCCTGTTGTCCCGAAGAAAGGTGCTTTCGATTAGTTAGAATCATGTATAGCATTGTTATTATGCCCAAACTGTAAGGCATCGATTGTAGGGATCATTGTTTCTTTTCATCTCCTAGTTGTATACTATTGGCTGTACTCACTTCCAGTGTACTTGTGGATGTGTCATTGAGATTCCTGTATGTGTCGTTATTTGTTCCGATGCGTAGATACCAGATTATTATATTCCTCACTTCTCAAGTAAGGCACAGTCTGCTTGATTTGTTTGTATGGGTTTCTTGTTATGATTAAACTTGAATCATTTTCCTTGTTACTCTTTCCATTTTTCTAATTGATATGTCTACATCTTATCCAAATAATGAAATGTCTCCATGATGTTTGGTTGGAAAGATAACACAGAAAGAAGAGTTCCACGGGAATTCCTCATTCTGTTTACTCTCCTCATTTGACTTTGATACACTCTATTGTTGAATCTTTACACTACAATAATCAGATAAATATCAAAGAAAGCAATTCCATAAGGATCTTTCGTTTTCTTCTCAAACTCTCCTAATCATGTTATTACGTTGATTCTATTCTGTATGCATGTTACAACGCCAAAGAGTCTTCGATCAATGGTCAATCTCCTTTGAAACCAAAACCCCGTTTTAGTTCCAAAAGCAACTGTTTCAAGTATACAAGTTAAATAGGATGTCGACTGAAACTACACTTCAGTGGCCTTCTTCAAAGGTGCGTAGTACTTTTATCAAGTATTTTGAGGATCATGGACACACATTCGTCAAGTCCTCACCTGTTGTCCCTCTAGATGATCCAACTCTTCTTTTTGCAAATGCTGGAATGAATCAGTACAAACCTATCTTCTTAGGACAGGTTCTGTTGTGAACTCACTCCTGACTCGTAGGTTGACCCAACAAGTCCTTTGGCAAAGCTTCAAAGAGCATGCAACTCACAGAAATGTATTCGTGCTGGAGGCAAGCATAACGATCTTGATGATGTAGGCAAGGATGTGTATCATCACACGTTCTTTGAGATGCTTGGCAACTGGTCATTCGGGGATTACTTCAAGAAGGGAGCAATCGACTTTGCTTGGGAACTCTTGACTCAGGTCTATGGTTTAGATCCTTCTAGATTGTGAGAATCGGTAGTGAGAATTCATTGTAGATATGCTACTTATTTCGAGGGTTCTGAAGCTGATGGAGTGGAGTGTGATACTGAAGCCTATGAAATCTGGAAGACACATCTTCCAGAAGATCATATCCTGAAGGGAAACAAGAAGGTATGATTGTTTGGGGGGATTGATAAAAGGATAACTTCTGGGAAATGGGCGAAGTGGGTCCCTGTGGTCCATGTATTCGATATGATCATATCATGATATATAGGTTCAGAGATTCATTATGATCGTATTGGAGGCCGAAACGCCGCATCTCTGGTGAATAAGGATGATCCGAATGTCATTGAAATCTGGAAT
>NW_014569358.1:0-21232 GCF_000743755.1 Blastocystis sp. subtype 4 | reverse complement strand
AAGATGGATATCCACATCCTTCTGGTCCTGCTTATGATCTAGTGTTTCAACAAGCACCTGATTTGAGTCGAATATTGGGATTTGATGAGATTCAGGCAAATGGTGTGAAAGGAAGAGAACCAATGGATGTATCAAATGGATTGAATTGTATTCGAATCTACAGTAATCTGGTAAAGCAGATGATATCATTTGAAACAAGTCCATTAGTGGATTGTATGATCTATTCAACAATAGGATTGAACAATGTGTGTTCGTTTAGTCATTTGAACATGCCAGGAGTTCGTATGAGTGATTTGCGTTCGGTTCAGTTTGATGTGCGTGATCGTCATGGTGAAGTAGTATCAATCGCTTCAGACATCTACATCAACATAAGATTAAGCGTTAATGGGAAGGTTTGATCATTTTGATCAAGCTTTATCTGAAGGATAAGCTGTTGTTAAGATGATTATTCACTTTGAGTGAGGAATAGTTTTGGAGTAGGTTCAAAATACAACCTACTCCAACATCAAATAATCCTCATAATCAAGCTAATTTATGGGCTATTCTAAAGGAATATGGAGTAGATTGTATTTTTGAACCTACTCCTGAAACCTACTCCAATCAATATGTAATCGATTATACTAATCCCTAATAACAAGAATATGTTGAATAGTTGCGGAGCAACTTGTTTAACGTGTTAAACTCCAAATTCTCCAATTCACTTCATTTCTCAAAAGGTTTTAGACTCGACACCCATGCTCATTTATCGATACCCTTAAAACAATCCTGCTAAATCTATTTGTTACCCCATAACAAGCACCAATTAAATTCGTGCATATATAACTGAATACAATCATGGTATTATTGACACATTACTTAACAACAATCTCCAGTATTTCTATTCAGTTATATGAACACCAAAATTATACCATATTTTTGTCACAGATTTAGCGGTTGTTCGTCACCCTGTTTACTGCACTGTCTTTAGTGTTAGAAAGTTTGTTTTACTTTGTTCACATTAATGTATAAGATGTGATAATTCGATTCATGAAATGTTGGGTGAATAGTTGGAAGTAGATTAGTCCTCTTGTGTCCCCTGTGTTTCTTGTTGTTTAGCTTTTTTCACCTATTCTTATCTAGTTATTATCTGAATGACTATTCCAGAGGATAGTTCTATCATTACTAACAAACATATCACATTTGTTCATCTACATACCTTAGTACTTGCTTCCATAATGAATTAGATTCTAGTAACAATCGGTTTCCTAAGATCAACAATTGACCCCGCGCACGCGTTATTGCTACATTTAATCGTTTTGGGTCTGCTGTAAACCCAATAGATCGTGATCGAACGGTGGAAAGAATTATTATATCCTTCTCACTTCCTTGAAAAGCATCCACCGTTGATATTTGTACTTGAGGGTTGTTGATGCAGCGAGTCAGCATATGACACTGTGCCAAATATAATGAGATCACTCCAATGGAGATATTAGTAGATGTCACCTCATTCACTAGACGCTGGATGACAGTCACTTCACTCGGATTCACAAACGAATCTATCTCTTCACATGCAAACTAATTTCTACCTCCTTGAGCCCTTTCCGGAGAGGTTATATCAATGAAGAGAATCCGTGGATAGTTGGGAAGTGGTTTGGGTCGCGAAGCTGTGACAGATGCATTGAGGAGACGAGAGTCATAGAATAGCTTGGAAGCCAGGTCAGCGATTGAAGGATGACAACGGTACTGAGTGCGAAGGAGCTGAACAGAGTAGATAGGAAGAAGACGTTGAAAAAGGGACTGGGAGAGTTGAGGTATATGTTCTATTAGTAATATTCACACCTCAAACGAACCTATAGGAACAGGTGGTAACTGATTGGGATCTCCAACAAGCAATAGTAGCTGTGGATTCGCTACTAGGACGGGAAGAAGAGCGTAATGCTCGTAAACTTGAGAAGCTTCGTCTACAATTACAACTGTGTGAGTACCATCAGTAGGCAACCCACAAATTGTCGAACATACAATCGTGGTTTCTTGCATATTGTACATCGGACGAATGGCTGGATGAATACGTCGCAAGTTACCTGCACGACGAAACTGCCTCAATCCATACTGCTGAAGTAATAGACACACTCGATCTACAGCCACATTTGTATGAGAGCAAAAGAGCACTGAGAGGGAAGGAATAGGAAGTTCCTGCAAACGTAAAGATTCTACAACCACAGAGTCCTCTGAAAGACCAAGTAGATCAGGTGTTTCATCACCTTCCAATACAACTCGTCGTGCCTGCTGCAATGAATGAATAAGAATAAGAAGGGAAGCGATGAGAAGACTTTTTCCACTTCCAAAGACACCTTGAATAAGCTGCAGAGGCGCTGAAGATTGTGCCTCATCAAAGAAATGAAGAACAGAATCTACTACACTCTGTTGGTCTTCATTGAAAGCGAATAGTGACTGAAGTCGTTCTCGAGCTGTCATTAGAACAACAGATGCGAATGGATATTGATATCGAGTGAACGAGACTGGTTGAAGAAGAGCAGAAGCTAGATGATGATGCTGGAGTTGAGGGAGGGCTTCAAGACACCGAATTTCCATGTCAATTGACCCTACGTCAATCAACGTCCGCTTCTCAAATGACCTTATTGTCAATGTCTGGGATTTCATCGTATCTATACTCCAAGGTTTCACTTCGATGAGGTCAGACGAAGTACAGCCATGCCATAGGACTTGAAGGAAGGAGGGTGTAGAACCAGTTACAATGAGAAGGTGGTTGAAGAAACTCTCATCACCTTCATCCTTTCTTCTACTAAGACCTGGTACAATAAGATAATATCGAGATGAAGTCTTGTTTCCTTCGTTCTTGATGCGCAAGGTACAATCCTCCCAGATGGAAATGCCTATCATTTTGGGAAATGATACGGATTTCGGAATACTGGTATTGAGATTCTTTATCTTGCTATGTTGGTATAATCTACATTCGTCATGTGATTGTAACGATCACTGCGCTAATGCCTGATAGATGGTGTGACGAATGAGTGAATTCATTGCTGCTGTCTGATAGGCTTCGTACTGTTGAACTGAAGAGAAAGACTGGAGAGAAAGACTCTGGGTGAAAAAGGAAAGATTCTTTGATTGAATATCTTCGAAAGTTGGAAGCGTGGTACACAGAGAACGGACAGAAGGATTTAGAGATAACAAATGGTTTGAAGACGAGGAGCCTCCAGAAGATAAACCCTGAAAAGGGATAGAAGGAGAGAAATCTTTTGATATTCCAGCAACGAGTACAGAATCAGATAAGGATGATTGCGTTTGTTCTCTCTCTAACGACTTGTTGGATCGTAGAGAAAGGTTGTGCAATACAGAATTATTGGAACGAATCGAATCCATAGTATTCTTGGTTTCCAACGAAGTATCTAGCGCAACCTTCTTAAAGGCCATACATTCCAATAAACTATCAACATCATTCATTTGAATGTCTCTATTGAGTTTCTTTGGTTGAACAAGGCTCATTAAGTCCACTTCATCCATTTCTTTCCTTCCTCGTGGTTGAATTAATTCACTGGGATTGGTAACTCTATTTTGAATATTTGGAGAAGTTTTATCCGGCATTGAAAGACTTTCCCTTTCAACCATAATCAAATACTCCCGGTTTTCAAATTCATAACTTTCTTCATTTTCCTCAATACATTGAAAGATCTCTTTTCGTAATGATCCCGAAGTCAACATTTCATCCTCCTGACTCAACAGTTGGAATGACTTCATGTTCTACAATTCAATAAGGCAAAATTTAGATACGGAACTCAGTTGCAGGATTCCATCTTGCCATCGTTTGTTCTTTTGTGTCTTCCGAGTTGTGTACAAACATTCAATTCGCATCTGCCAAAAAGGGAGGCAAGATAAGAATTCTGTAACAAACATATCAACACAGTCTCATTAACATTTCTACCGATTCCACATCACTGTGTGTCTGCAAATATCGTGTTACGGTGTCCTTTATACTATTCTTCAATCTACGATTCTATCACTCAATCCATTTCTCTATGACTACGATGCTTACTAATACGATCTGATGTTCAGGATGCTTTTTCTGCTCCTTTTGGAAGAAAGCAAGACTCTGCGAGAGCACTTCGGATAAGTCGCCTATAGGCTCTTTCTGGTGAACCGATTCCTGGACCAACTGGGCAAGAGATTCGTAGAAGGCAATCGTACTGAGCATGGGTGTCATGGCTCCAGGAAGCGAAAGAAGTCGTACAAGACAAGCTGCTTCGTGCACAACACTACTAATTGCCAATTGATATCGAATATGAATTGCCTCAACATGATTCAACAAAACAGGGGCGAAAATGGTGAGATCCTTCCCATTCCAACTATAGAGATCGATAATCTGTTCTAAGTCTAGAAGTGAACATGCTGGATGATTGATTATGAGTTTGAGAAGGGGTATATCGTCAAGAAGAGCACTTGCAACAGGATGAGGAGGAATAAATTGACTCATTAAACTTGTTGTTAGCTTGTTAGGGACTTTATTAAAAATAAGTTGAGCGATTTGACTTAGTAAGGGATAGGAATTGTACTGTTGAAAAATGGAAAGGATCTCTCCTTCTCGCATAGACCACAAACAGGGAATAAGATTAGGAAGACTTCGAATGGATGTGAAGAATCCGTAGACCTCAAGAAGACGTTGATCAGATGAATTGGTTGAGATAATATGCAAAAAGGTATCTGCAACAACTACTAAACACTCTATAGATATGATGGCTTGTTTGCGAGCTTCCTCTTTCTTGGAAACCCAGTTAAGTATATCCATCAATTGTTGAATATCCTTTTCTGAAAAGGATTCTTGGAGGATGTCATCAACATTCCACTGAAGAATGGGATATGCAGCTTTATCTGCTTCTCGTTCTGTTTCCATTGAGCGTACAACATATTCATTATAGGTGATGATGGCAATGATGTTGCCAGTAAGATGCATGAGACGGTTAGTTTGATCAGTCTGAAGGATTGACCTCGATGTTTCTGTCATTGATTCCGTTTCGTTATCAATCTTGATTAGTGATACTTTCTTTCCTCGCTCCTCTTCTAATGATTCTTGTTCCGTTTTTTGAGTGACTCTCTCTTCACATCGATAACCTCTCAGCAACCGAGGGATGATCACTTGAAGATACTTCTCTAACTGATTTCCTATCAATAGCTCCCATTCGTCATCCATATCCAACTCACTTCGATACCTTCTATACGGTGATAAAAAGGGTTGGATTGAATCAAATTCTACTTCTGGCTTCTCGGGGTCTTCAACTTCGTCCATCCTCATTGAAGGTGGTAGTAGGTAATTCATCACCTGGATTGTCTTATTCAACGATAATCGAATTGCAGGAATCGGATAGGTCATTGCATAAGCAATATTAAGAACTCCAGTCAGTACAGGATGTTGATAGGAACATAATAGGGAATCAGCTTCAGGAAAGAGAGAATGGACATAATTGGAAGCCAAAGTCAATGTCAAATCCAAGAAACCAGGATACACACTTGTTTTCTCAAGCAGCGCTAAAAGGACCTTTACAAAGCGTTTGAGAATCACTCCAGCAACATACACGCCATCACTCTCACTAGGTTGCCAGTTCCATAAGCGTTCATCAGGTGGAATAATTGGATTTGTTGACGGAATGACAGGAAGAACACGGAGGAACATTTCATCTCCGCGAATAACCCAAAAGAGCCGAGACAGTTCAAAATGGCTGGATAGAATTCCTGATGCTACTAAAACCAAGAGAGAACGCATAAACTGCTAGAATCAACCCATGCACCCAAACCTACGAGAATTGTCATTGCAATCACATCAGGATCATCAAACACAAAATCCATAACATCGACTTCTCTACATGGTTCTGTGATGATTCGAACACCTGAAGACCGTTGTTCTCTTCATCTCAATGAGTACGACTGACCTTACATCCCCTTGATTTGAATTAGATAATCCTTCTCTTTTGCATCCAGTGCCTGATAGTCGTGATACGCTATGTCGATCTGTCAATGATCCCCAT
Source organism: Blastocystis sp. subtype 4 (assembly GCF_000743755.1). Lineage (NCBI taxonomy): Eukaryota > Bigyra > Opalinata > Blastocystidae > Blastocystis > Blastocystis sp. subtype 4. Next base: position 15,215 of record NW_014569358.1, on the reverse strand, counting down.
CATCTAGGACAACTTCGTCCTTCCACTGCATAGAAAAGTCAAAATAGGATTCTTCTGTTGATTGGACTGAAGAGTATCTGGGTGTCAATGCCTCATCACATCTCACCTTCTGTATATCTTTCCATCAAACTCTAATTCTGTCTCAGACATATGAATACCATGTGGTAAATCCATCTTCATAAAATATTGCATGGTTCTCCATAAGAATTCATGGAATGAAAACTAAACTGTTATGCTCAAACACATGATTCAAGAAACACAATCATAAAACGACTAGTGTACAAAAAAACCAAGGAAATGCAAATGTAATCGTGAATAGAATGTAGTAAGATAATTGAGTGACGGATTGGTGAATCAGCAATGAACCGATACCAATCGAATAAGTCAAAATTAAGCAGAAGATATGGTGATAAATGGAGATAAAACAATTGCTACACAGAGGATACAACGAAATATGTTATCCAGTGTCCACGAACTATTTCTCTCTACTCGTTATTCTAACCCATTTTCTCTTACCAATTCGTGTTAGTAGGATATCAATATCGCGACTCTGACTCTCTTCTAGAAGATTCTTCACTTCATTCTTATCATCACACCTACCCAATCTTCCACTTGATAAATGCCTTGACGACACACAGGACAGAGAGCACGCTCATTGATTAGCCAGGGGTCGATACACTCTGTATGGAAAGTATGACCACAACGAAGCGTCTTGATCATTTCACCGTTCTCAAACTCTGAGAGACAGACAGAACATATGGGTCGATTCTCAATATCCGCATTCTTTCTACCCTTAACTCCCTCATCAGTTCCTACTGCTTGAATTTCGTGCTTTTGATTTGCTTAACATAGTGAGAACGACGATACTTCTTCACATATTCCGATGCGCGCGAAAGTAGAATCATCAACCAATAGCTGCCCCATAAAAGAGCTATCAGCTAAAAATCAGATATTACTGCTAATTTGTACCACAATAAACATTAAAACCATCTGCCAGAAGGACATTGAGACATCTACATTGCAACACTTTAAGACTCATACACTCATATTCGCTACTGATTGTTATCAGTGCCGAAGAGTTCTGTTTGACCTTCTCGATAATCTGAAGGCCAATACTATAAGTAGTTCCAACAACTGGAATAGAAATCTAGAATCAATTCATTCAAACGTTCATACATTAAATTCGTTGCTTTTTGGATCATCAACCTCATAATAGTCATCATAGAGAGAATAAGTAGCAGCATTCATCACAACAACTCCGATTGCTCCCAATTGCTCAACCTATTGTCAATGACAACCAAAATACATACATTATCCACTTGTTTTGCTACATGACATTCCTCATTCGTTATATTCTTGATGATAATTGCAACTGCATTTGTGAGGTTACTTGTGATATCTCCACATGCATACAATGGTTCAACTGGTACCGCAATACCTGTAAATGCTATCCATTATGTAGACAAAAGAACGATGTACACTGATTCCCATATTGAAGCCCAAATGTTGCTTTTGTGTGATATGCGTAGTAGTCTTTATCCGAGTGCAAAAGCAACGCAACTGCAGGGATCCAAAATAGCAAACGGATTACAACATATAACATAGGCAATTCTAACCATTCTTCGCACACAACCGGATTTCGGTCCCAATCGATCTCCCACGGGAATAAAGAGTGATAAAGAATAGAAACTAGTAGAATCAGTTATTATATGTGAAACTCAGTACTGAAATGTCTATTTTGGGATTATGCTGTTGGGTAAGAGATTCATGTAATGATAGTGAGATGAACTGCTTTTGTATTCTGCTTCTACCAGTTTGATGTCATGATTCAATAAGATGAATATTACGCTTCTATTCGCGAAGGCCTAACTTTTGTTTCATTTCATACCGTTTCAACAAACAGCCTATTCCACCATCCGCAGAACGATTGTTAGTTTTGTTTTGATAAATGCATCCCTAGTATCATACTTGTATACAAGGTCACGCAACGCAGCAACGAATCCTTCCTCTTCAATGATACGATCAAACTGAGATGGATAGGATCGTTTAAGCTGTTGAATCGATTGCTGTAGTACTGTGATTAAGTGAGCTTCATTCTGAGGAGCTTCTTGAGGCAAATTGGAATACAGAATGATTGCTTCAATCGTTATCTGCCATATAAGTACCCAAAGATCGTTTCGATCTGTCGTTTGGTTTTCTCGTTCCGTTTCTTCTCGAATTAACTGAAGGAGTACTATTGTGATTAATTTCCCATGAATAATACCTTGAGAAAGGCGTTGTTGTAGACCACTATATTGGATCACAGGGTTTCCTACCTCTATCTCTCACATCTATCAACTCGATATCACTTTTCCCAGTTTCAATGCAGGATGGACGTAAAATAAACCCACAGATCCGTTCACAAAGAGTGTGGATAATTTCTCTCGTTTCATTAAAATGGGTTCCAATTTCTTGATACAGTTGGAGGAGGTGCTGAATAGCTGCTGGATCGGAATTGTCAACTGCTGGATGCTCACTGATGCGCTCCATCCGAACATGATTCTTCATCGACTGGTGGTACATTTCTGTTCCTCATTCATTTAACATTCCATTACGAACTAATTCTTTGCACTGTTCTTTAATCTCCTTTTGCTGCGACGAATAGATTGCCGAGACGAGGATTGTTTGATTAATCCGCTTCAGTGCCTCTTCGTTCTTCTTCAATTGAGTCAGAATTCTCGTCATCTCCCCTTCAACATTTGGAGTCTGATTGAATTCAGCATCAGCAATGGCAACAATAAGACAAAAATCTTCTAATGCAACAGACATCTACTCTTCTTCGTATGACTTATCAACCTATATAGCTGATTTCCCAAAGAACTAATGATTTTGTCTCCACAAAAGAGACATTTTTTCTGGAATTCCGTAGTTCTGGTTTCTACTATGTTGTTTTTTAAATCTAATGAGTATGGAGGAACCGAAGGTTTCAACTCCAAAAGAAGTTGTCGATAATGAGGATATGACAAAGAAGAAGAGACTTGAAGACTTGAAGAAGTTGAAAGAGAAGTTTTCGAAAGGTAATGGCCTTTTGATATTCTTCATCTTTTAGTTTCACGATATAATAATAAAGCAGTAGAAATGGAAGCAAAACGATTGAAGAGCGATTCGTAGGCGTTTCTGGTTATTCTAACTCTTTTAGATATGTGGACCGAGAAGAGAGAGCCGAATGGGCAGCTTCAAAACGGAAAGAACAAGGAGAGTTGAAACGAAAAGGAATCACCGAAAAGAATTCGTAGTCTTATTATACTGGGATTAAGTGTAGATATATGGTAGAAAGTGCCGATAAGGCAGAGAAGCTCTACGAAAAACGAAAGCAAAAGGAGGAGAATCGTATTCGTAGTTATGGATGGAACGTTTTTGGAGAGGTACAAAAGTAGTAGGTTCATAACAAGTAGGATGCCATCTATCGTGGGTATGAGAAGCGACTAAAGAATCTCCCGACGACGCCAGAGTCGGTTGCTGCTTCTGATGAAAATCGTGACCCGACAGATGAAATGGGTGTGAATGTGCGTTTGTCAGAGGAAGCAATTAATCGGGTTGTTGAAGACCAAAAGATGATAGACGAGAAGAATAAATCGTTTAGCAAACGTCGTACATAGTAAGATTGTATGGGAGGAATAACATCTAGTCATCTCCAGCATAAAGTGGATTATATCAATGAACGGAATCGTGTATACAATCGCAAACTTGACCGGTATTTTGATCGGTATACTACGGATATTCGTGCGAATTTGGAACGTGGAACTGCTTTGTAGAGGAAACATGTTTGTTAAAAGTACAGTACAACTAGAAGAAGCAAGAGAAGTATACAAGAGGATATGAAGAAGAGAAAATATCGTCGCCAAGGTTTGTGCTGAACTTGTTGATCCATTTCTAAGTTTTTCATTGTAGATGTTGTATTCAACTCATTCGTTGACATTACTACACACTCCTCTTCAGAATCATCCATCAGTTCGGGACTCAGTTGATTCTCACAAACTTTTTCTGGTTTGGTAGGTTTCGAAACATCCATCCCAATATTCATAGGACAATTCCCTTCTTGTTGATCATTCTTATTCCCAATTCCATTAGTATCACTACTCTCTCGCCTCCGATAAAACAACAAATAGGCATTCGCACTTCGAATGACCTCTTTAGGTATTTCATGGACCATTTCATCATTATACTCATACCATCGATCACCCTCTCGACAATACGCATAATAATGACCAAACTCAGCAGTTCCAGAATGGTTACAAACGCAACATAAATCATACACACAATTACTCTCTCCACACACAACCGAATGCAAATCCAATCCCTCTAAAGGAAATTCAATCATTGTTGTAATCTTCGAACTACTATGACAGAACCGATGCACACCAGTTGATGGAGTATACGAAAACCGTTTCAATACAATCACCAAAATAGGTGGCAATTTGGGGAAACACTGCTGCATCAAATAGGACGTTTTCTTTCCACATGCAGTACACATATCCAGATTGTCCACAGTAGAGGTAAAAGAGAAGCAGTCCTCCAATTGTAGTCTGGAGGCATCCATTATGCGACGAGAACGAATCATTGATAAGGAGATTTGGAGACGACATTGGAGAATCGATAACAGATTATCGCGAGAGGGATTCACTGTCGATACGTCAGATAAATTCACTCCCTCGGGGATCGATACTTTGCAGATGAAGGAGATCGTATTGAACCTGCTCCATTCTCCCTTATTATGAGTCCGGCGGAGCAGTTCATCCCATGCAATTTCATTCTCGCTCATCTGTCGTTGGAAACAAGCCATAAAAGGCTGACTCTCAGCAACAGCCTCCCCAGCCCGATAGAATAGATTGTCGAGGAGTGCGTCCATATTGACAGGAATACTATCGACACTTCCCATGGCATGATAGAGACTGGTGGATGAGTCATCATAAATGAGAGCCTGTAGACAGTAGATGCGCTTCTGGAACACATCATTGGATTCAGCAGGATCCCGTATGACCAGGAGCGGGAGACAGGCGTTGATGAGACAGATCTTAGATGATACAGTGGCCAGAATCTTAACAGAACTTAGAAAGAAGATGTTCTTCAGATCCAGCTGCATTGGAGCCATAGGCACCTAGGTATCATCTAACCCGTTTGAAAGGACATAATAGGCAATGAGAGTAGAGTGAGTGGTAGTTGAGAGTAAAAGGGAGATAGGTGTATCTTTATCACACCAGGAATACTATAGATAAGAGATGTAACCTAAAAGAACTTGAAGAGAACGCGTTACTGCATTTCGAGTGCCCAGTAAGAAAACAAACGAACTTGGATTATTTGTATCGAGGTACTTGCCCAACATGTCGGAAATAGAGCAAAGCGTTAATTCTGAATGGATAACTAAGTCCACTTGATAAGAGCAAATTCCTTGCTCCCCAGAATATTCAATAACTACATTTAGAGAAAATTGGAAACGTTCTTGAGGGATTGAGACGAAAAGAGAGTTAAAAGAAGAAATTGTTCGCGATTCCTACTGAATAAACAAGGAATTACTTATCTTACATGATGACAATTGTTACAACGAATGGTGGTCAACATCGACCCATAGAAGATATTTGTAAGGATAGACGGATTGTGATTGATATACTGATCCCACCATTCCTTCATTGCCTGATCAAGAGAATGATCGTCAAGAATGCCCTTTGACAAGCAATTTCCATCTGCATCCAGCAATTTGTTTTGCTCCTCTTCCAGGAGTTGGATAAAAATCATCTACAAAGTCAGAGAAGTCAGCAGGATTTACGAAAAACTCATGGGCATCATGCTGCGAACCATCTGCAATATACAAGTGATGACTTGAAAGAGCCTTTTTGATAGAATGAGGAGAGACAACAGCATTCCTCCCTGACATAGTATCTGAAATTAGTTGGCGGAAGAGTGTCGTAAACTCATTCTCTATGATTTACTATTCCAGTTATCTCTCACTTGTAGAAGAAAGTGTAGAAGGAAGGGATCCAAATTGTTGAACCAGCTCGGGACAGTGCAGGAGACACTAGAGTTAGTTCTAAATTAAAAAAACCGACTTGAAGAGCGGCATTCATAAAACAGGTGTTTCCTAAGTTCTTCAGACCTGTACGCATGATATGAAGAGACAAGGGAATAGAAATGTGTCGATTCCTTCGTATCAATTGTGATGAATGACAATAACTGAACATGTTGTTCAACAAACAATGCACCCTTATTCCTCGTCACCAGCCTTATTTTCATCGATTGGTTTCATTGCAGGGAACAATAGCACCTCCTTGATGTTATTGCTGTCTGTCAAGAACATAGCCAAACGATCCACACCCAATCCCCAACCTCCAGTAGGAGGCAAACCATGCTCCAAAGCCACACAGAAGTCCTCATCCAAACACTGAGCTTCCTCATCTCCCTTCGACTTATCCTTGGCCTGCTGCATGAAACGCTCACGCTGGACGATAGGATTGTTCAGTTCAGTATAGGCATTGGCCAACTCAGTGTAGTTCACAAACAGTTCGAAACGCTCGCACAGACCCGGCTTGCTACGATGGTACTTAGCCAGAGGCGAACAGATAGCGGGATGGTCGCAAATGAAGGATGGATTCAAACACAGGGGCTCCACAAAATGCTCCACCAGCTTGTCCAGCAGACGAGGAGTTGTCAGAGGAGGAGTGCACTCGATTCCCAACTGCTGGCACTTCGCCTTCAGGAAATCATAACACTCCTGCGATTCCAGAGGCATGGGAAGCTTAAAGCCACCCTGATTCTCCAGCTCCTCAATCATACTGTAACGCTTCCATGGAGGAGTGAAATCGATCTCCACTCCTTCGGTATCGGGACCTTGAGGATGGTATGTGATTTTGTATCCTCCAGTGACATCCTTCACGATACCCGATATCATCTCCTCAGTCAAGGTCATAATATCATACACATCAGCATAGGCCATGTAGAACTCACATGTAGTGAACTCAGGGTTGTGTGTCAGATCAATGGACTCGTTACGGAACTGACGACCAATCTCATATACACGATCCAATCCACCAATGACCAGTTGCTTCAGATACAACTCGGGAGCAATACGCATAAAGAGATCCAAGTTCAAATCATTGTGATGAGTGATGAAAGGTTTAGCAGTGGCTCCTCCAGCCTGCATGTTCATCATGGGTGTCTCTACTTCCAAGAAGCCCAAGTTGTCCAGATACTTACGAATGCCTCTATACTTTAAGAATACTTCTCACTCCTACTGAATGATGCGGGTTCGCACGATGAACTTATCACGCACTTGAGGATTCATAATAAGATCCAGATAACGCTTACGATAGCGAGTCTCAGGATTCGTCAGGCCAATGAAAGGCTTGGGAAGCATATGAAGACAAGGAGACAGAATCTTCATCTCTTGAGGGAAAATGGAGAACTCTCCACGCTTCGAACGGCCTGGGAATCCCTTGATTCCGATGATGTCTCCACGTCTGATGGATCCGGTAATCATCTGGAAAGCTTCGGGTCCAGCGGTATAGAAAGCCTCACTTGCCATCACCTGGATCTGCTTTCCATCTCCCTGAAGAGTGTAGAAGAACAGCTTCTTTCCAGAAGCACGTTTCAGAATGACGCGACCAGCAATTGTGCAAACCTCACTTTCGAGATGCTCTCCATCCTTAGCATATGAATACTTTTCAATAAACTCAGGAAGAGAGTATTGAACGGCAAACTTGTGAGGATAGAGCGTGTTTCCCGATTCTTCAGCCTTCTTTACTGCAGCCAAACGGTTTTCAAAGTATTTGGTTGGGTCCACATCCTCCTCATCCTCCTTCTTAGCAGCCTCAGGCTTTGGATTTGCAGCAGCCTTTTCGGCCTTGGCGGCCTCCTTGGCTGCCTTTTCAGCCTCCTTTCTCTTCATCTTCTCACGTCGTTTCAGTTCATTCTTACTCAACTTCTCTATATTATAATAACAACCACAAGAAGAAACTTACCTTCTCCAGAAGGGTTCTGAACAGCTTCAGGTTCCATTTAGGACTTTTCTACATGGATGGTTTATGGAATGCAAAAATATGGAAGATTTTTGGAGTACACTCCTTTTTTGTCGTATATATCAAACAACGTTATATGGAATGGTGCACTTTCATGCTGCATAAGACGAATACCGAAGGAATAGACGAATGGAACTCCTACATACAAGAAACGGAATGGCAACCTGTCTTAGAGAAAGAGATTATCCTAGACTTCAATGGTCAATTCGAAATGATGGCCAAGGAGATTAGCATACAAATCCAGCAAACTCGTCTACGAGCTTGCTTTCAAATATCAACAGTTGAAGACACCATAATAATAAAAATGGATTCAAACATTCGTTAAACATGAACTCTGAATCAATATACCTATTAGGAACACATTAATGATTAATCTTCAATCCAAAGAGCATATCATCATCATGATCGAATGATTGAATCTCTTAAGGAGACTATTAGAGTCTAAGCAAGTTCTCTACAAACACACTTAAGTGCTAGAATATGAATAGCAATAGAATGCCTATATTCTAAACTCCTTGTACCCATTCTATACTCAGAAAAAGGTGCACAATTGGGTAGGCATCTAAATGGGATACGATAGAACAGTGAAGTATCCTTTTTGTAATGAGAATCAAACAATCCCAGAAAGAAAGTTCAGTAAATCCTATTGGAGAAAAAGAAAAAAGCCCAAAAACAGTTCCAATTCTGTACCGATTTCATCTTATAGGTACTTTCATCATACTGAAAGGATTAAAGAAGACATCCAGAAAAGAATGCTCTCTGATTATGATGTTGTACAGTCACCTGCCTCTGTCCAGAAGTACGTATTTCAGACTGACATTCTCGGCGCATCTGAGTACATCTCAAGTTCATTAAGACGCGAACTGGAATCTTTTTTGAGGAGGATGGGTTATGAATGCTTGAACATAACTTCAAATGGTTTTTGCATCGAAATTGTATTTCCATATCTGTTGGAATCGGACGAACATGACAAGTTGGATTTGATTATGAAACAGTTCATAAGAGACAAGTTGCCTACCGTGCGAATGGAAATGATACCCAATGTATCTAGAGAAAATGAAGAGATTATCAAAACTATTGTTAAGAGGGAATCGAAAGGGTAAGTGAGTATACTGACGATTGACAGTATAGAACTGCTATCGCCGTTTGTTCCTATCAGACAGACACCATGTGGTATTTTGGGAGTGCAGGGATATGTGATCATGTTTTGGAAGTTATAGGTATGAATCATTTCTCCCCTCCACCGACAAATGGATTAGGGATGGATAATTCGAATGGTTCACCTTATTCTGGAACGCTATTCCCAGAGAATCGATGGGATTCCTTCTCCTCAAGTCTATTATCTCATCCCTCCCAACCTCGGAGTAGTCTGTTTGCACCTGATGACATGGATCAGTGGACTCATAACGTTGACAGGGTACCATATACCTGGAATACTACTGGTAAATATGATACTTTGAACTCTTCATCAGCCTTGGGATTCGAACAGCCGTCTACAAATCCAATTGAATCTTCTAATCAGTCTCAGCGAGGACTCATTACTAGTTTAGTTCGTGATGAACCGGAAGCCTATTCTTCATCCTTGTTTGCGAGAAGGCCTACTTCTCAACTTTCCTTACAGGATACCGATGAATCTTCGATATTTGCTGAGGGACCTGACTCGATGTCGTTTTCTTCACATTCTCTCTGTCCCAAGGGAGCAAATTCGGAATTCTATACCCAACCTGCTTATTCTCAAGGAGGTAAAGTGTCAGGATCAAGCAGATTTGGTATTAACCTTCGAAGGAATCGCGGATCTCAAGAATCCATGTCTATGGCAGATGGACGTGAATCCATGCCCATAGCCCAAGGATTGGATTCTTTCTATCCTAATTCGTATCTAGGGTCAGGATCGGAACGTATGATGGATGTAACTCAGGGTTCTCTTTTTTCTCGTTATCCTCCAGAATCAGAATCTGCTATGCCTGTGTCTCAAGGAGCAGCATTAGAACCAAGGACTGGAATGGATAGACCAGACTCTTCTCTTTCGTATCGTCAGGTACAAAAGACCTATAATTCCACACTTTCAGGTATGGAAGGACAGAATTCGTCTACAAAGGTCTTTAGAGGATTGCAAAATGCTCCATCTCGCCAAAACACCGCCTTTGGACAGCGAGGTCGCAAACAAACTACTTTCGAAGACTCAGAGATCAGCAATCGTGACCTGGGAGCAGTCTCCGACATGAGGAATTCCGTTGACCCGAATGGGAGTCTGTCTACACTGAACATTGAACCTTCCCAGTACCCAGAATTACGACTCTCTCGTCCCTCCGCAAATGGTATCGCTTCTGATGCCAGTTCCGCAGTCTTCTCCTTCTCTTCACGATCTTCCAATGGTTCTTATCCTCATCTTTCTAGTATCTCTGTTGGAACGGATGAGATGGATTTGACGCGTCCCCTCTTCAACCCTCTTGAAGCCCAATACAAACCTAACGGAAGTCTTACTGTTCATTCGATCCCCTGTCCTCTCTATGCAGACGTCCTTAACAACAACAATGGAATTCGAATCAGTATCGGTCACAATCATGAAATGGTTGAATTCATCCTTGCCTTCCACTATGAGGATCTCCTCAACGAACTTCAGAAATGCAACGTTCAAGTAACGAGCTATTATCTCAATAACCATGGTTTCTTTGCTGTTGTTGCTCAGCGCTTTCCCGATCTCGACATGGATCATGTTATTCGTAAGGTAATGGAACAGCATATGGCAGGTGTAATGAAGACACAACGTATTTCGTTGTCACTAGATGATGAACACTTCATTAATTATCTGTTGTATGTGACAGAGAACAGTCATGGGTAATCATGATGGGAGTATTGAATGAATAGAAATGTTGCAGTTCATCGTGTGAATGAAGATAGTGTCTGTTTTGTGGGTTCTGGAGATGATTTGATTGCTATGACCATTGAGGCGAGACGTAGGTGATAGAGGGAGATATCAGGAAATAGGAGTATCGAGAGGTCTAATTTCGGAATCTGCAGAAAAGCAACAGATGACACCAAAGGAGATTCTGGAGAGTTGTGAGGATGTGATCATTCCTACGCTGACGGTGACGGGAAGTTTACTACAGCAAGTATGGAAGCAAGGGTTTGTCCCCCGTCAGTTAGACTCCGAAGATCCATCCTTCATCTGTTATGTCAGTCGGTGCCGAAGGAGATTGCTCCTTGCTTTCATCCAGAAACTCCTTTCATTAAATAGTCCTGACGATGTGACTCATGTCATTTGCTGTGTTGATGCCTATTATCTCGTCTTCAAGAACTATGCTGCACCGAATCGAGAGAGATGGAAGAAGTACAAGAGTCGAGTTACTGCAACAGAAATGAATCTCTTTGTAAACTGTATCAAGTTGGACATCAAAGAGAAACCAGACTATGAAAGGATCCGATCCTCAATAGAACAACTAAGTAATATGTACTAATTAGATGGAAGGATGAGTTGTAGGGGTGCTACTCTATATGTGAATAAAGGGTCTGCGTATGTCGTAGGAGACCTTGTTGCAATCCAAAGACTACGACCTCATTTAGATTTGTTGTTCTCTGTTTGTTCAGAAATATGTAAGAACTCTTGTAAACAAACACTTGAAGGACATCTTAAGCCTGCGCAGCTTTCTTTGCATTCTTCTTGCTCTTTCGACTCTTACGAATTGCAGCATACTTCATCACATTGAGAATCTCCTCGTCCTCACACTTCTTCTCCGAAGGATAAGCTGCCATATCAATCATATTACCAGTAATGCGATCTGTTCCATTGGGTACCAGCAACACCGTAAACTTGTAGTGAACCGCTACAGAGCCATCACGGGTATAGATCACAGGATACTCCTCCAGCAGGTTGTGATTCACACACTCCATAATACCCATACGAGCAGTCTTGTCCTCCAAAGCTCTATTCCTCACATCCTTCCTCAGAACATACCTGCTTGAGAAGGGGAACACCGGGAAACGAGCATCGATCTCCGAAATCACCGAACGAGCAGCTTTCATCTTCAACAGATAAGTCTCCTCCACATTGCGACGGAACACAGTAGTACGTGTACCTACAGCACGTGTCTTACCGTCTCCTTTAGTCAAAGCAATATCCACCTGATACACCTCGTTTGGCTCAAAGGTACATTCATCCACACGATCGGTCTCATGGTTGCAAGTGAGGATCACCTTGTTACCATCAATCACAAAACGTTTCATTTGATGCATCAGAATACCCTGCAACATGTTTACATCATAGGCCTTGCAGATCTTACTCAAGGCCTCCGTCACTTGGGTATTCTTATTGCCAGGCTTAATCATACGCTGACAAACTTCGCCCATGAGGTAGGCAGCAGCCATCAAGTCATTCTATATGTAACTCTTTCATTCCTAACCAACAATCTCTGCTTTCTTGACCTCATCCATTGAATCAGAAGGAACAACGATAGTGTTGGCAGCCACAGCAATGTAACCGTCAATGTGACAACCAAGATCCACCTTCACAATATCACCGGCCTCCAATTTCTTCGACTCGTTGGCAAAAGGAGAATAATTGCACACCATGTCGTTCACCGAAAGGCAGGTGGGGAAGGCGATTCCCTTCTCAATATCCTTGTTCTTAAAAATTTCGGCACACTGCTTCTCAATAAGAAGATCTCCAAATGTGCAGATATCCGAAACCAGCTTTCCAGCAATACAATGAGCAAGAACTCCCTGAAGTGCCTTATTCACGATATCAGCAGCTGTCTTGTATTTCAACACAACGGCAGGGTTAGAAAGATCGGTAATCTCTTCCTCCTCCGAATAACTCTCGTTTTCGTGATCAGACATCGCTCAGTCTACGTTTTAGATTACTCCATGGACTTTCTACTGCAGGACAGAATAGTCTAGATTGATGGTATAAGGTTTACACGAGAATTACGGGAATCAGATGAAAGTGGGAGAACTTGGTATGTACTTAAGCACTTCGAACAAACATGCCAAAAAGCTTCATTTAAAACCGACAGATGTACGATGAAGATTGCACCGTATAGTTAATCCATTTATTGGCGTCTGGCACACTAGGATCACTTGTAAGACGATCGACTTCCACAGCACTCACACCCATTCCGCTTAACGACATATTCGGAATTGTGAAATTCAGAGCAATAGGCCCCATAGACTTGATGGTGAAAGGTCCACACTGTTCTGTTAATGTGATGATCACATGAAGGAACTGATCCTGTTGCCCAGGCACATCGGCAATGTGCCACATCACAAGACGTTTCGTATCACTGTACTCAGCCGTCTGTTTCTTCGCATCCTCGGGCAACTCACAACGACAAGATGATGTGATACGGGGTGTGTGGAAGGAGACATACAAATCACTACAACGTAGCGAGGGATCGAAGTTGGTGGTAATCTTTAGAATCACCTCCAGACGATATTCTGATGGCTGCTCCACAATGGGCTTCACCAGAATGGGAGGCACAAATGGACGTGTAGATCGGTAATTCATCACTGTAAAAGTACCCTCAGGACCTGTGAGATGAAGCACATGCTCTTTCTCGAACGCCTCCACATCCACCGACGGATGATAGTTCATATCATCAACATACATCGTGGACTGATCCATATCTCCAGTACGGTCTCTCGTAACACTCTTGTTGAGATGGATATGAAAACGAGGACGGCCATCCAGCTGATTACGAGCAACTAGACTTCCCTCAATTGAACTGTTCATTAGATCAGACTAACCATAATAGACACTCTCTGATCCTACATTCGCATTCAACACACACTGGATATTTTCCTTCACTGTAATATACAAATCACTCTTATTGGTTATCGCACCCACCATCGATTTCATATCCATCTCCTGACCTGCCATCATTTGCAGCTTATTCTATCCCTCATAGACACCCGTTGCTCCTACAACAAACTGCATCTGATTGTTCTCAGCTTTTGTGTAGATATAGTCATGGAGGAACTCAGCTGACGTACTCTCAACATATCCACTGTCCTATCCTTTAGTTCCATTCCTCATTCCAACCATAATCTCATGCATCAATTCGTAAACCAACGTGGCATTCTTGCGAATTCCACCTTCAGTCAAGGATCCAATGTACTCCTATTGGCTCAATTCTTTGTCTCTATTACCCTACAGATAGAACTGCAGCAATCTTTGAAAGTAATTCTAAAAAGAACGTTGCAGACACATTGTTCTGGAAATGTCAAATATCAATCACTACTACCTTCGTTGAAAACACAAAGTATAGACGGTTTCGTTTAATATGAAGAAAATGAATTCCATCACAGTCCTATTCCTCAACAGTAAAAACTACCTTTCTACGAAAACTGGAGGCGGATTCACATCCTCCCAGAATTGCATCGTACGATAGAAGATCTCTGGTGTACCTTTTGGCATCTCACTTCGCACTATTACTCAATCACATACAACAAGGATACGGTCACAGTAGATGAGTCGGTCGCCGTGAAGAGTTAAAATGAAAAACTCAGATACAGACATCTTGGATGATCAAAGAATTCTTTGGTGTACATTGCCTTTTATTCTTCGGTAATAGTATCACCTAATCAGTCTTCCAATTCATATTGACCTCTTTCTATGTTTCCATTTGTGTTTCTGTGTTCTTGTTGAAGTATTCTCACTAATTGTGCTGAAACCCTATCGTTACACAAAAATTAAAGTGGAATCGACTCTTCAATCCCAAATGCATAATCATTCATCATTTCCTCCAAATTCGGTTGATGTTCGTTTTACACTTACTTACATCTAACTGACCCAGATCCAAAGTGTATGCTCTCTTCCACACTACATTCTATTTTGGGAATTAATACTAGAATAAAGACCAGTCACGACACTCATCCAATCATTCAGATTCCGCCGTGGTATCCACTCGAAATGACATGTTTTTCTTCAACAGTGTGTGTTTAGGAAAGTCCTTAATCTGTAGAAAAGATCGAATGAGTCAATTCTCAAATATTCTCAGCAAGTTGAATATCGACCAAGGAGGTGTCGACATTCCTATGAAGAAGAAGACAGTGCATGTATCGGGCAAGGAGGTTGTTTTCTTCAACAAATTGTTCGATATGATTGATTATGACGGTGATGATAGAGTTTGTTTTGATTCTTTGTGTAATCTTGTAGGTGGACGGAAAGGA
>NW_014569359.1:0-21506 GCF_000743755.1 Blastocystis sp. subtype 4 | reverse complement strand
AAGCAGCGTGCTTTCATGGGACTGAGACAAGCTCGTTGTGATGCTCGTAACTATGGACGTCGTCTGAAGCGTGCTAGTGAGGCTGAGGAAGAGAACTAAACGAGTTGAGGGATCTAGAGATGTGTGATACGCAGGGACAATTGCGATGTAGTGTTTGTTGGAAGAAACAGAAACAACTAGTTCACAGGTTCAGTTACAGATTCCGCTACTGCTTTCTTCATTTCGAAGAAAGCTTGCTGCTGCTTCAAAAGCTTCTCTCTTCCCTTTGTATACAAGTCTTCTAACTCACTTCTCCAGCCAATCAAATCACAAAGTTTCTGAACTCCCCTATCGCAATCATTCAAGAGAACAACATCCCGAAAGCAACAGTCCATCTGATAGAACCGAAAAGGGCCCACAGGTTCACGATTAATTAGAAAACGAGGAACATTCTCTTTCACTTTGTGTACAAGACCTATACCTCACATCCACTCCCTAAGCAAACCTGCAAAGGGTTGAACGGCTAAAGATGTACCCATAACGA
Organism: Blastocystis sp. subtype 4; assembly: GCF_000743755.1. Classification (NCBI taxonomy): domain Eukaryota; class Bigyra; order Opalinata; family Blastocystidae; genus Blastocystis; species Blastocystis sp. subtype 4. The sequence continues at coordinate 20,983 of NW_014569359.1, read as the reverse complement.
TCAGCAGGTCACAACTTGCCATATCAGCTGTGGACAACCAATGGAACTTCTGGGGAAGTGGTTCACCGAAAAACACAATATCTGGTTTCACAAGTCCTCCACATTTACAGGTTGGAACCTTCCGTTGCAGGATCTGTTTCTTAAACCAGTCAATTCGCTGCGGCCTCTTGCACTCTACACAGGAACATGTCGCCATTGTTCCATGAGATTCAACAAGTCGGCTCTCGGGAATCTCGGCTTGACGCTCCAAACCATCAATATTCTGTGTATAGTTTCTCAACAAGATACCTTTCTTGTAGAGTAATTTAATGAAATAATGAGCATATGTGGGTAAATACTGTTCAGGAAAGAGTTCCTAGATGAAAATACCTAAATTAGTACTTACCATAACAAAGGAATAAAATGAATCAGGGTGCTCCCGGAAATAGTCAATATCAAACATTGACTCCGGAGTTGGTAAATTGAACTTTTCGAGATTATAGTAGAGTCCAGTCCCAGGTGACCGAAAGTCAGGTATACCCGCTGAAACTGAGATACCTGCTCCCGACATCACCACGATATTGTGGACTTCTCCCTCTTTAATAATCTTTGCAATACGCTCCACTGTCAAATCACCATGGAGAATGCTATCGTTGTCAATGTCATCAATACCTTCGATGTATACACTTTCTAGTTGTCCCATTTAGCAAGAACTGTGAGAGCCTTCTCAGAGAGATGTAGAGAATGCTCTGTACACTTCTATTAAGAGAGTTCCGCCTTATTCCTTGATTGCCAAAATCGGTTCTGTTTTGAGTTCTTAACAAACAACTCACTTATCGGATTCATGAACTCTTCCAGAAGATCCACAGTAAGGAATACAGGGAATGGAATGATATGTAGAGAAAGAGTGACGAGTCGGAAGTTCTTAGGGGGTGTAATCTTATGCTTTTAAATTTCTGAAATCCAGCTTCATCCATCAAGGATCCTGTACCTCGTCGAACAACTTTTGGACGAACGAGTCATGGATCGCATTCAAGTGGTTGCTTCTATGATGATGGTGATCTCTAGATAATATGGTGACAAATGACAAGATGCAGCGGTTCAAGCATCATACGGAGCAGCAAGTATATCACAGTTCAAAAGATACGCAGCAGGTAGATATGAGAAATGGATTTAACATACAGACAGAGTATGCAAATTGTCTAATTCAGACAGTGGGGGAATCTCCAGTTGTTCATCACAATTCTGTCTTCCCAAGCTTCTCTTCAGTGCACTCTACTGGTAGGCTATTATCTTTGTGTTTCATTCAAGGTTCCTTCAGGAGTCCAGAAGAATCGTTATCGAATGAATATGTGCCCCGAAGTCAATTCGGTCGAAGTCGTTCCCATGGTTTTTCTGCAGCAGAGAGTACAACGACCCAACCGACCCTTCGGAACCAGAAGAAACCAAAGTATTTCGAGGGAGTGCGAAAGTCACTTCAGCGGTCTCGGAAACTGGACAATGTAAGTTTGGAAGGAGGATGGAAGGTAGGATGACTTGTCAATCGATAGTACTCCAAGGACACGAAAGCATAAGGAAGAGAAGAAGAAGCGAAGAGGATTTGGTATATCATTTTTTGGGAAGAATCGCCGCAAACCTCAAAGGAAGCGAGAAGTGTCTTCTATCTCTGATTCATCGAATGAGAATGAAAGTGAATCAGTTTCAGATTCGTTTGATCGAATTCCCTCTCTTCCTGTCCAATCATCATTTCTCCCTCCAACAGAACAGGATACGCATCCATTAACAGAAGATGATCTGCATCTGTTAAGAGAGGATTTAGTGCGTCAGGAGAATGAGATTCATGCTTTGAAGAATGTGACAGCATATCTACAGAAGGAATTGAAACAGAGTCCTGCACGACATGCCACAAATTGTGGTGAGTTGACTCGTCTCTCTGAACAGAATCATCAAATGATTGAATCATTGTATTTCTGAGATCTGAATTGTTTTGTAGAAAGCAAGAATTGATCGAGAAGAAGATGACTCGGAATGAAGAGTTAACAGCCAGTCTGCTGACACACTTCCGATCCACAGTAGAAACACGTGTAAAGGAAGTACAAAAACGAGTAGGTCCAATGGAATTATCTCATCTAGATCAATGCTTGTAATAATCGAAAGAAAATGGTCTTGGAAAATAATATCACTCCTTTTCAGGACTTTTCTTCACGACTTTTGGCATATGCTATCGCTGGTCTCACATTGGTTGGTAGTGTTTTGGTGTGTAGGAGATAACGATGTCAATAAGGGCTAGATTTGTTCCTTTTCTTCCAGTCGAAACTTGGTTTCAAACCGAATAGTGTGTCCATTCCTCTTTCTATTGCTATGTAAGAATGTTTCTTTTGAATCTTTGTTGAATCATAAACAGTTTAGCTAATATACATATGACTCAATTCTTTGTACTTATTCCAATCTGAGTCTTGCAGTACTTCACGCACTTCATTATGAATACTACTCAACACATCAATTGCATTCATTGTCCTCCAAATATTACTCTGTTCATTACTTATGATTTCTATTCTTACCATTATTTCCTTTTCAGCTTCTTTCGCTCCTTCTTCATCTTCAGTTTTTACCTTAATAGGGTTATCAAAGCATGATAGTAAGGATGGAATCACATTCAGTTCCTTCACATACTGGACACAGTCTTGTCCCCGAGTTCTGAACAATAGTAACAATAGACTACTAACTTCAACACAATTCTCTGTGGATTCCCTCAAGCAGCACAACAACAAATCCAATACATTGGATGATTGAACAACTGTATCCATAGCATGAGAATCTACGCACAACTATTCATGAATCATTTCTCTTGTACTTACATTTGATACTAACTGACAGCAGTGCCATGATACTGGCCAATTAAGCTTACCTTCAAGCTGACAATGACGCCAGAGATCACACACCTGGTGGAGATAACCCTTTTGTAAGAAGTACTCCAGGACCGAAGGATCTTCCCAACTCAACTCTGAACAGATTGCTAATGTCAATTGACGTAGAGCTGTTCGCTGCTTTGCTTCCTCTTCTGCAGTACTTGGAATTGCATTTTGTGGAGGATTCAACTGATTCTCTGAACGAGTGAAGAATTCATCCATTGCGGTATCTAGGAATTCCCGTGGTTTTCGTAGCCGATACGAGGATTCTGACAAATAGATATTGACAAAGACTCCACCAACACACCATTCTCTCTGCAATTGTTCATATGTCACAGTGTGATCACTTAACTCATATATTTCGCCTTGTGCATATAGTTGAGCATACCGTTGATACTCCTTCTCAATGGCCTCACTGGCCACAGTTCGCATGTTTCCATCCCAAATAACTTCTGCTGTTACTGTAGTTCCATCAAGGAGACGCAGGAAGTCGACCGTCGTGTCAGTCAGAGCTTCCACCAAATATCCAGGGAGGAAAGCTCGTAGCATCACTCGACAGCGTGATTTCACTTCCTCATTACGACACCAGGTTCCCAGAACTTCTACACAAATAGCCCGCTGTTGACGCAAGGAATCGGAAGGAGAGAGGAAGAGCGTTCGAAGGAAGAGAAGCCAGAGATTGGATGCGACAAGAGTAGGTTGCATGGAGGTGGCATTGAGAGCAATATTCCGAAGGAGAAGGAAGAGAGTATCACGTCGATGAGGAATATCCTGAAGGATAGCTTGAATCACAATATCATAAGCTCCTTGTTGAACAAGCATATTACAAATACGAGGATGTGACGTCAGCATTAACAGTACATCACATGCCTGACCCACAGAAGTATCCGCCAAGTCCCACTGAGGAAGTGAATCAATGATATGAGGTTGAAGGAATCCCAGTAACACTAACAGATCATCAACACATCTGACTTCATCAACGAGAGTTGGATTGTTCTGGAGAAGCAACTGTAAGCTCTGAAGCATCATTTGGACATATTCAGCAGGTAACTCAGTCTCATAGAAGCTTGTAAACACACCTTCCTTCTTGGTTCCTACTCGTTGCTGCTGTAGGAAATAGAGAAGACCATCAAAATACTTTGCATCCTTAAGGAATTGAGCTGGTTGCTGACTGTTATATACACGTACGAAGACGTCTGCTATAAGCAACTCATCCTTGATGGCATCATATACAAACTCCAGTGCATCATGAGTGAATGAAGTGGATCCTTCTAATGCCTTCTCTAGTTGACGAGATAGGAACGTAAGAAGTTGTGTGCGCATTGAATCATTCCAAATGATGAAAGGACTCTCATAAGAATCTGAGGTGAGAATTCGCAGTAACTGATCTGAATTTGGCCGTGCTAACAGATCTGAGAGGGATTTTGTGAGTAAGCGAGTAATTAGTGTACCAAGAAGAGATGGCGAAGGATCTGTTGAAATCATGAGTGTGGCTAAGAGACCCACCACTTGACGACAGATCTGATTCCATGACAAGGCATCCCCAAGCGATACCAGTGATTCCCGTATAGGAGTCGCCTCAGCTACCACCTCTTCAGTCTCCCAAGATGTTGATGTTGATGGAGGAAGAGTTACGGCTGGCAGATCCGATGCCAGCGAGAGATCACTAACCGAAGATGCTCTTGAGGAAGTCTGACGTAACGTAGGACCAAACCGAAGACACTGTTCATTGAGTGCACGCTCACGGTTGTCTTCCTCTTCTGCATCGAAACGGAAAAGCAACGGCAAGATAGTTAAGAGAAGATTGACAGGAGTGTGCATAAGTGTAGCTCGGAATTCTGTAGATCCAGCTAAGGATGTAAGGTATTGAAGAATAGAGGAGAGGATGGGCAGAGGAAGCGAAAGAGAAGGATACAATGAGAGTAATGAGGTTATGTCTTGTTGATCAATGAGAACTGAGGATAATGAATGGAATTGGGCCAAATATGCAAGTAGCGACATGCTTAATTGGAGGATTGAATACACCGATTCGTCGTTTCGATGTACCTGCGGATCAAGCCACAAGAGAAGGTTCCGAAGCACTGTTAGTCCACGTGCTTTGACAAAACATTCAGCATTCTCCACTCCACATTGCGTAGTGACAAGCATGAGACTCGTGAGGTCTTGAAGGAGTTCCATGGACTCATCATCACGGGAATCTGCTTTAATCAAAGCTTGGAGCTGTGTGACCAGAAGATCAAACGAAGGATATGGAAATGATTGGAAACGAATAGGATGATGTGCATAGAGAAGGTATTGTGTACGAACCAGAAGGAGAAGTCGCCACTTTACAGGCTCGTCAGCACGCAATACAGCTCCAGTTAACAGATCACAGGCTAGTTGAAGATGACGCTGACGTTCTGTCCGTTGATCCTCACTCTCCTCCTGCTTCTTATTCCAGAGGGCCCACAACTGACGCTCACATACTTCATCACCTCCTTGCTGATACTCCTCTGGTGTGAGTTGTAGGGTCTCCAAACATTGTTGTTCTGACATCTCACATTTCTTCCTCTTGCCTTCATGTAGCCACTCACGACTGAGTGCTAGGAGTAAGATCCGAGGATCTTTCGCTTGTAACTCCATTGCGCTACCTTGGGACGTCCATTGGCCCAAAAAGTGTTTGCCGCAAAACACTTCTCCATCTAATTCAGGATAATGAATATGAGCCAGAGGAGTGAATGTGTAAGGAGAAGCAGGATTATCATGCAACGAGTTCCAATATGGGAGAATGTGATGACGAACAGAAGCCAGTAAGCGTGACCGCATGGGTGAAGTCCAGATGAGTCGTGGACTGACCTCTTCTCCTGTATACAGACTGATAAACCGCGAGGGATCAGCAGACCGCAATGCATTGAGAAGAGCATCAGGAAGAACTCCTTGAAGAAGTTCTTTGCGCTGTAACGCTAAGCGAAGGAAGAGAACATGGAGGAGTTGCCATGGTTCGGGACGCAGAAGAAGAGCGTCAATGAATGGTGTAGTAACGAGGCTGTTGAAGGACTGAGGGACTATCTTCTGGATCTCGAGGATGAGAGACATGGCATATCCAGCAATTCGAGGTGATGGAAGGAAGAGAGTATTCACAATTGCTAATAGGGCTTGTGGTGTAGAGAGAGAACCTAAGATAACAGGAGCAGGGAAGAGGGTTCGATTAGGTTGGATGTTCTGAGGGATACTCTGCAACATTAGACAATCAAGGATGTCCAAGAGAACAAGAGAACGGTCCTCTGGAGAGAGGATACCAGGAGGAGGTTGTTGTGAATGAGCAGTGATCAATACGCGTAATAACAAGGAGACAGTACATTCAGCCTGTTTGAGAATATGATTTATGTTGGCTGGACACAAAAGAAGTGTTTGAAAGAACAGAAGTATCAAATCCTGTTGAGCACTTGGTTCTTGATTCATCCACATCTGTAGCACATGATTCATATCAAAGAATTCACCACAAGTACTTACATAACGAGCATATACAACACGAAGACAACGTAACAACAAACAAATATGTTCGGATGTCTCGGCTGTGAGCATATGAGCATAAAGAGCAGTGAAAAATAGGGCAGGATCACGTAATTCCAGATTTGGAATACTCATTTTGGCTCCTTGTAATTCCTTTGGAAGACGAGATTCCATTGTAGAACAATACACAACCACGGGAATCTCAGCGATCTGACGAAGGAAATAATCAAAGAGGAGATACTCGGTGTCGTAGGAGGGGTATTCGACCCGGAACTGGTCACTGTTCCACACACAGTTAGGAGTTGCTTCACTCCACACTTTGACTTCCCCATCCAGTGCAAGCTGAAGCTCTGTACGTTGTGTACTATTCCATACAAGACAGTAGGAGTGAGAATCGGAAAGAGCAAGTGAAAAAAAAGAGACGAAATCGGGACCATCTGGAGGGAGTTTGAGAGAACGAACAGTCTGCCATGCAAGGAGTAGATCGAGAGAAGAAGTGGCTTCCGCTATAGAGTTCTGGACATCGAGTGCTTCAAAGAGACCTGAATGGGAAGATGAGTCAAGAGTATGATGGAATTCCCGTGGGAAACATCGATGGAGAAATGCAATCGTTGGAGGATGCTGATATGCGAGGAGAACAAGTAAGCAGCGTGCGAGAAGTTGAAGAACAGGAGACGAATCGAAGAGAGAACAGCGTAATACTTGCAATGTAAGATTTTGTTCTAATGCTTCATTCTGAAGCGAGTGAAGGAATTCAGACATCATTAGACTATGAAGCAGTTCCAACAGAGCACTCTGTTCAACAGGAGGAGCCGTCAGCGCACCCAAAAGTGATGATAGATGAGGTTGAAGAAGCGGAAGAAGGGATTCTACGAGAGCGGTAGGTTGAGGATGCTGGAAAAGCTGTCGGAATGCATGTGTAAGGATGGTGAGTGCTTGAATTCGCTGAAGTTGATATTCAGAACCTTCTTGGAAAGCTAAATGTACCAGCCACTCTGGTACTGCTTCGAGAGTGAGATAAAATGAAGCCATATCATCCTTTGTGTTCAGGAGAGCATGAAGGAACTGAAGAAGAGATGCTTGGAGAGCGAACAGAGATCCTTGACTAAGGATTTGATGGAGAAAGAGTGGTTCCAGAGAAGGTAACAGTGTATGAAGAGAGAGAGAAGGACAATGACGACAAAATTCAAGGAGAAAATGGACCAAGAGACAAGCATCAGATTGATTACCGTGATCACTGGTAGCTATTCCTACCAATTCTTGAATCACAACGACAATAATGCGTTTAGCTTCGTCTTGAGACAGATCTGAATGAGATGAATAGAAACGAGCATTCACGAGATAAGCTTCTGCAGCACTGAGTAGATTTAGGTAAGAGAAACAAGGAACAGGTGTAGAGGAATGAGAGAGAATAGAGAGAATAGAGTCTTCACTAGTAATGGAACTATGTCGTGTGGTATCAGACTCAGACGGAACTGGCCTTGTAAAAATTTGAAGACAACGAAGGGATAGTTTGGCCATATCTGTTGTATTCTTGGCAGAACCCCGAAATTGATATGACTGATGATAGAAGGAGGATGATATGAGAGTATAAGAATGAGACTGAGTTAATTGAATCCACTGAAGAATCGTCACCAACTCATTTCGCTAGAATCTCAATAGATTTGAAAGGATTACTTGTTCTATGTGATACGAAAGAGTATGAAGAAATGCTTCTCGACGATACTGAAAGGAGAGTTCATATGGAGTGTTAATATCTGCAACAATACGAATAAGGTCAGTAAAAGGGATATGATGAAATACAATAGAACCTTCAGGATCTACCTCTTCTATAGCTTCAGTACTAATGCGAAGTTGTCGTGGTTTTGAGGTGTGGGAACTGAATGCAGGATATACCGAGGATTCTTGAATAGATTGCCGATCATTGGGAGACAGCTCATTAGCAGACTCTATCTCATTGGGAGATTTATCACTGATGGATCCAAACTCATTAGTGGGAGACTTGTCACTAACAGATACTCCATCACCAAGCGTATTAGGATCGTTGAGGCCTGATTCTGTTTCCATTACACTATCTTTAACATGTATTCATGATATCTACGTGATGTGAGAAGCAAGAAATTGATCTGGTCCTCGTAATCGTTCAACAGAGAACAGGAAATGATGTTTTGAAGAGGGAGACAATGACTCTATACTTTCTTCTTCATAGTTAGCCTGTTGAGAGGGATCTAAGGTCATTCCACAGAGTTTCATTTGCGTGGCTAATGCAGTGACGAAGCCAAATCGCTCCTTTAAGCGATAAAATCGCTTCTTCTTGCGAATCTCCAATAAGAACATTTCCTCTTGGTCTAGAATAACAGCTCTTGTTATAAAATAGAGTGGAAGAAGTCGAGTAACACCCTCTAGAAGAGAATAGAACGAATACATAACAAACCCGAACCATAGTTCATTTGAAGATATCCTTCTCTTATCTGGAAAGTAATGTGCCGATAGGATCCATCTCGACATATTTTATCTGCAGCAAACGAGTATGGCACTGTCTCTCGAAGTAGATGAGATCTTGCTTCACAAAGAAGTTCATGGATGTTGACTGATTGAAATGTGCATTTTTGTTTGCTTCTACTCGTCATCCTTTCATCCGAAACACACTTTCCCATGTTTGTGATAATTGAAAACTTCATGTTTCCCCCTTCTTCAGCATATACATCTTCAATTGAACTCCAAGGCCAAGTATTTGTGACCGTTCCTTTATCTGGATTGTATGTAGTAATTCCTTCACTGGAAATCGAAAGAATACGGCTATATAAACCCTTCCATTTGTGGACTTTGATGCAAAAAAAGGACACACCACATAACGGTTTCTACTGAATCAACGTGCAATTTACAGGACGTACTCCTTCTAAACTATTGTGAAAATCGGAAACGGGCATCTCCTTGCGTTTTTGAGAAATAGAACTAATCCAAAATCGGGGCTATTTTGTCTTTCTTCACTTGTGCATAGTTGAAGGAGAATGTTATCTCGATCGATTCAGTTCACCGCCATAGCACGGACTGGAACAATCGTAGAGATTGGCGATTGCTGTGAATGTAGTTACTTCGAAGTATCACCACTCGATATGCATATAACAAGACAATTCCACAAACAGTATATTCGAAGCAGGATATTGTTCTTGCATTTCCAGATGGCAAGAAAAAGGCGGCCAGTGTAGATACAAAGCGGACGACTCGAACTAAGTTGGGACTGAGTTCAGGGAAATCCCTTCCTGTAGCAGACTTCTTTGATCGGAAGCAGTACTTTGATGAAGATATGAATGTATTGAAAGCAGATTATGAACCATACAAAGACCCCTTTGTGAAGTTAATTCGTGATGATCTGTGGGTTTTGGATCCAATGGCCTTGCATGTAGTGAAGAGGGTGATAAGTGATGAATAGGATGATCAAATACCTGATTCTTTGAATTTACTACCTGTTTGACTGAAGGAGGGAATTAACTGTAGTGCAGCAAAAGTGTTTTCGACGTAGTGGCTCCAGGAAGCAAGGTAATTCGTTTTGGAGAATCTCTTTGTGTAAGATTGGATTATTGTTGTGAGTTGTAGCGCGGTGTGGGTAATATTTGTTCAATCACAGTAAATCTAGCGACAGATCCTGAAGAAGTGAGAATTCTGGAAAAGTGTGACCTAGGCGAAATCAACATATCATCGAGCCGTTTCGTCCCTCAAGACGGGTATATCGCATGTATGGACAAGCACGAAGTTGTATGGACACGAACTTCGCACTGGAACTCGTCTCTTCTGGAAGATGATCTGTGGAGGTCAGTTGACATACCGGGAGAAGAAGCAGTTAGCGCATGCTGTAAACGATACAAGCAGACTCGTTCCATTTACAGTGTTTGCTATTATTCCTTTTAGTGAGTTTGCTCTTCCGTTTGTATTGAAAGTGAGATTGTTTGAAAATACTGATTCCCAGAAATTCCCCAATTTTCTTCCTTCTAGTTTCACTTCTGAGGCTAAGAAGGCTGATATTCGTAAGAACATTCTGGAGGCTCGTTTGACGATGGCACGTGAGTATTATGATACAATGAAGGCAACAGCCAAGAAGCATCATCGTGAAGACCTTGCTTGTGGTGAATGTGCTTCGGTACCTCTAATGGATGATGTTGATGAATAGGACCTCTTGCATGATGTGCGTGCTGTGGCATATGGTCAAGTAGACGATATAGACGATGTGATACGCGTGTGCAAATTATTTCCTGATGCAATTGTGGTGGATTACTTGGATCGAGCCCAACTAACATCTATTGCAAAGTACATGGGTGTAATGACGATGGGAGGAGAGGAAATGACACGAATTGGACTAAAGACGCGTCTACGTAGTATTGTGAAGGAAGATCGAGAACTGTATTTTGAAGGTTTGCAAGGGTTAACACGAGCAGAATTATCACAGTGTTGTGAGATGCGTGGCTTACCTAGTGATGGATTGTTGAAAGCGGAGTATATGGATCTGATGAATCAGTGGCTTCAGTTAGCTGTAGAGAAGCGGGTTCCTACAAGTCTTCTTGTTATGAGTAACATGCTATCAATTCTCCGTAAAGAGGACAACATTGAGACAATGCTATCATCTGCTGTATCGATGTTGAATGAGGATGTGGTGAAAGAAGTGAGGATTTGTGGTACAGATGAAGAATAGGCGATTATGGCAGTGTCTCCAGTGGGTGATAAGACTGCTGTGAAACTTCGTTACGAGCGTGCCGTAGCTGCAGATGAAGAGATTAAGGAGGAGAATGAGGTGAAAGCGGAATTTGCTATCAATACAAATGTGAGTGATTAAAGATGCATATCATCGATAGATGGTGATGTTTAATCCAACGGAATTGGAGAAGAAGAAGGGAAGGAAGAGTAGGAAGAATTCAAAGAAGAGTTCGATTGAAATTCTATAATTGTTTATCTTTTCTGATTATGTGTTTGTAGGAAAATAGACTTGAGAAGAAGTAGATTATTTTCTGGTCACAAATGAAGAGTCTTCCAGAACGATCTTCACGAGGTACCAGAATGCACGCTTTGGAAGGCGCAGCAATGGAGGCGGATATGCAATTTTGGAATCAAGACTTCTTTAAAGAGGAAAGTAATGATGACGATTTTTCAGATTCGCATGGTATAACAATATGACAGAGATTCAGAGATAGAGGACGAACCTTTGAGTGATAGTGAGGATTCGGATATCGATCTTCCAGAAGATGAAAATGAACAACCATTAGTGATAGAACGACCAGAAAAGAAGGTGATTTGTTTTAAGAGAGACTGATCTTTGTAGGAAAAGGTGAAACGGACAGTGTATTTAGATCCAGCATTTAAGAAAAAGAAATCAAAGAAAAAAGCAGTGCCTCCCAAAGATGGTGAAGCCAATCCCTCGGTATCGGCTCCTGTACACAAACCAAGTATGATTCTGAAATTGGAATAATGAAAGAACCTCCACCTCCACCTATGGAGTTGACATTGCGAGCTTCAACAAAGATCAAGAGTATGATATCTGCTTCGCAAAGACTTTATGAGGAAGAGATGGATGATGCTGTATTATTAGGAGTATTGTTTGAGAACTAGTCGAGTCATACACGGAAAAAGCAAGTGATTCGACGAATTACACAGAATCAGATGTTGCGTCAGTGTGCATCGAATGAAGTTGAAAACACAATGTATTAATATGAAGAGGATGGAATGTAGTTCTTTACATTATATATTGAAAGAAGAGGAGAAAAGGAAATCAGTTGCCAAGAAGAAAGTGTAGGAATGGAGAGAAAGGATGAAGTGTAGAATCACGGGAAATCGGTTATGTTTGCTTTCGAATCGAAAATGTCCTTATTATTATCTTTATTCCTCTCCGAGTGCATGTCCAGTGTGGCCTCATTCGGAGCATCCTAAGAAAGAACGATGTGTATTTGGTGATGGTCCTGCTCGATACAAGCATCCTCAGACACAACAGGGATATTGCTCAATGGCCTGTTATAAACGGATCGAAGAGGAGTATGAAAGGCGGCGTTTCCGAGTGGATATTCCTCATTTTGAGAATACAAAATCAAAGGTAGAGCAAGGTGAGGCGAGTTCTTCTATTGGTGCAGCCGATTCATTATCGGCGCTACCTGTTCAAACTACTTCAAGAGTCGGTGATGGATCTACACATTTGGGTGCTGTATCAACCAATCTGAGTGCTCCAACTTCAAGTACAGCGCCTCAGTCATCTACTTCTAAACCACCTGTCAAGCCTACCCAACCATCATCCAAATCCTCTTCAGCTCCACCACCGAAGTCTTCTGTACCTCCAACTAAACCTCTTTCACAATCATCACAACAGATGGTGAGTCGGCCCATGATGGTGACATCGACTACGCCTGATGGGAAAACCGTGCAGTATCAGTTGAACCACGCACGGAGTATTCTCGTGAATTCTAGCGGTGTGAACATTCCAATTGCCGTAAATCAAGTGTATTATCTTCAAATTGATTACAATGGACACACAGTTGCTACACCACATTTAATGTGTGGCACGACAGTAAAGAATGGATGCTTGTTTTATTGTATGGTACCAATGGTTTTGATGAACAATCAATCAACGAAATGTATGTGTTTGTTTGGAATCACGGGAATCTCTCAATTTTATCAGAACAGAGTGTTTGTTGAGAAAAGGATCCTCGCATGAATCCGGAAGTATTTCAGTTACAAAAGATTGTGACGTTGGAATCCACCAAAGTTGAAACCATTGCCTTATCAAGTGATTTGTTTTGAAGATAAGGATAACGTATAGATGGTGTTGATTCCAACCGTATCCATGTTTTTGTTGCGATTAAGGGAGGCAAATTGTTTGAATATTTTGTGTCTGCTGAAGCTCGTAATGAAGAGCATACTGTACGTAAAAATGTATTGAATGTGAATTACAGTACCGAAAATATACATTGACAAATACAATATCTACAATTGCAAGTAAGAAGAGGATCCAGAAGATCCTCCCGGTCATTGGATTATCCAAAGTTTTCGTTCTCAGCAGTAGGATTGATGACCGTTGGACCATTATGGATAGATGGAATCATCTCGGCATTTGATTTTAACAGTCTGAGTCCATTGTTCTGTGAGATCGATGTGCAAAATGTTCTGGATATGGGACTAAACTGGATGCTCTGGGAAGGAGCGCTTCAAGTGTGGGTTTTGATCAAAAAACGATTGCTATTATACTCTTATGATCATGGTCAATTCCGACAGTTTCAGACTATTCCCTTAAATGACACACCGTTACGCATTAGCTGGGTTCGTTCCAATGTGTATTTGCAATACAAGGACCACTTGATGGTAATTGATGTATCTTCCCTCCAAGTGCTTTCGGACGTGAAACTTCCGGTGAAGTTCTCTGCCCCTCTTGAGATGAAAGTACTTAACTCGGGTACAGTTGTCTTCAATTCTGCCCCTGGCGTTTATTCATCAGTGCAAAACACCATGATCGTGCATGGAACTGTTGCCAAGGATATGGCATACAATACACCGTTCTTATTCTTGCTCAATGAGACACTTTCTGTGTATGACCAAAATAGTGGTGAATTGGTCCAGACTTTGGCGACTCCAAATATCGAGAGGATTTGTGATAATTCTCTTCTGTGGGATGCTATGCAAGCAGAAGCGTATAGTTTGTGTGTCTGTGTTGACAGCAGTGGTACTGTGAGTATTATAGATTATAGCAATGCTGATATGTTGGTCACTCGCCTTCTCCAGAATAGCCAGATCCAAACAGCCTTCGACGTGTTTCATCGGTGTGAGAATGTGGGTTGTTCCTGTCTGGACAAGTCACAGTCACATCAACAGGCCTTCTTGTACTATATGAAGAACCTCCAGTTTCAGGAGGCCAGTCAGCACGCCTGTGATGCATCACTGGATCCAGCAGAACTCCTCCAACTCTTCCCAGACCTACGATATAAAGATCTCCCTGAAGGTCATGTGATAACGAGTGAAGTACTTGGACGTAACGTCCATTCTATCACGGAGTTTGTGCTGTCTATCCTGAAGCAACAGTCCGCGGATCCGGCTCGCATCATAGCTGATTCTGAGCAAGTTCAGAGCCGTCTCCGCGAGGCTTACGAGTCGTTGCTGGCAGTACTTTTCCAAGCTCATGAGACTCAGCCGAGTCGGCTGGTGGATGTGGCTCTGCTCCGTCTGCTACTGCACCTGAATGATAATCGTGTTGGTGACTTCATTGCATCGCCAACAATGTGTGAAGAGGAGGATGTTCATGACTTGTTGTGGTCCCGCGGGATGTATGGAGAATTGGCACAGTTCTATCTGATCAAGGAGAAACCGGAGAAGGCGTTGAGTTTGTGGCAGCAATTGGGAGAAGGAGAACTACAGGAAGAGAATGTGGATGGATTGAAGAGGAGTTGTGAGTATTTGCGATCAGAACAAAATGAAGACATTCAAATGATATTGAGATTTGCTCCGTGGATTTTGAAGCAGAATCCTGAAGAAGGATATCGCTTATTCACAGATGCTGCCTGCAGTTCTGCTCCTGTGTATGATCGTGTGTTGGAGTTGATGACAGATCCTTCCTATCATCAAAAGTACATTGCTTATTGTGTGACTGTTCTCCAGCTCCATGTGCCTGTTGTTGCTACAGAGTATGTTCAAGACTTGATTCGAGACTTATTAAAACAAGTGGATGAACAAGCTCTTTCTGTGGATGTAACTGTCTTCGATGAAACTCCACAAGAAGTGAAACCACAGCGTCAAAGGTTGCTTTTGTTCCTTCAGCGGAATGAAGACTATGATGCAGAGAGTGTGTATACATCACTGGTCCAGGTTCCTTTATACTTTGAGCAAGTGACGGTGCTAATACGTCTTGGTCGTTATGGTGAGGCCTTGCACTTGCTATTATACACACTTCGTTCAGTGAAGTTGGCTTGTGAGTGTTGTATGGGTGCTGATCAGGAGGCCTGGCGCTTGTTATTGAAGATGCTTTTTAATGAGAAGGAGGAAGAGTAAGTGATAAGAAGCCTGATGAGGCGTAGGAAACGAGAAGCATTCCGTGAGGCTGGTCTGCATGTGTTGGAAGAACATGCTGATCGAATCGATCCTCTGATGGTATTGGAGTTATTGCCAGGGGATGTGCTGTCTCATGAGCTATTACAGTATTACCAGCAAATCATTCCTCACTCCATGGATACGTTACGGGAAGCAAGAATTCAGTTGGGAATGACACAGTAGGAAAGGTGATGAGAGTGAAGAGTAGGGTGAAGTTAAAGGAGAAGGAGAAGTATCTGAAAGATATACAAAATACCCGTGTTGTGGTTGAGGTGGGACAGAAGTGTCCTATATGTGGAGAGGCGTTAGGTTTGGATGTGGCGTTAACGAGAGAGAGACAGATTGTGCATGAGGGTTGTACTACAGAAACGTTAGTAGAATTGAAAGATTTATTTTGATATGTTTGTTATAGTGGAAGAAGAATGGGGTGGTAAACAGAGTGATGACTTGCGTCAAAGTGGAACATCCCTGAGAGATTAGTTACAAACAAACAACATCTATCTCCTTATAAACCACTTAAAACCTCGCTTTTTATCTTCATGTCCTTCATCAACAGCTAGATCGACTTCTTTCAGACTTGAGTCGATCTGAGGACATGCACTATTCACTTCGGCTTCGGTCGATCCAGCAAACACTTGGGATCCAGAATGTGGCATAAGGACAAATTGGGAGTCAACTACAGATCTACACCTTATCTCACAATCCTTCACTTACTGGGCCTCACTAACATGAGTACTGGATTTCCGTTTCGAAGTGTCGTCGAGGTCCGCTATGGGAGAGGAACTCCGTTCTCGGAGCTTTTGTCGCTCTATTCCTCAGCTGTCCTAAACACTATCACCTGCTACTGTCAGTGCTTCGCGTGCCTCTGGCGGTGCACTTCGCAATAGATCTCGACGAAGAGCTCTGTTGGCACCAATACAATGCTTCGGTAGGGCACTAACGGTGTGTTGTTGTGACTCAATCATCCAATCATAGATCCCATCATCTTCAATACACTACTGTTGAGAGACCTCAACAAACATACATTCCGTTTCATCAAGTTGGTAAAGAGACCACGAAGATAGGTGTAATCTGGGGTATCGGTAAACTGTAAGGAGTGACAGTAATCAAAGTATAGTAGAAACTCCACTGGACAATCCTGACAGAGTCGATCAAAAGCAATTTCCATTTTGTATTCCATTATTCGAGCATATTTCTCTTTCTTCGTATCTGCACGTAGACCTTGCCACGGAAGCTTCCCTCGCAAAAAGTAAATGAGAACATATCCGAGCGACTCCAAATCATCACGTCTACTCTGTTCCATCCCAAGGTGATTGTATAGGGATGCATACCGAGGAGTACCCGTCAGGCTTTTGTTTTCACGATATCTAGATGAGAAAATAGGAGATTGACCTACGGAATATGCTCTTGAGTGGAGGGATTCCGATACCGTTTGCTGAGTCCGAAGTCGAGAAGAAAAACGACATTCGCATCCTTCCCTAGCCCAACAGCGAAGTTATCAGGCTTGATGTCCCGATGAATGAAATATTTCTGATGCACATATTGGACTCGTAGAATCATTTCTCGAGCAAGCATACAGACCGTTTTCAACGAGAACTGGCGATTACAGTAACAAAAGAGATCTTCGAGGCTGGGACCCAATAAATCCATTACCATCACATTATAATTTCCTTCTTTGCTGTAATAGTGTACAGATGGGATTCCAACCCCACCACTGATAATACGATAAATTTTGTATTCATACTGCAGTTGTGGATTTCTGGAGGAGGAAGATTCGAGTTTAATGGCTATTTCATTCCCTGAGTATCATTCCTGCAAACAAACCTGACCTGTTGTTATATCCGTTCCGAGATAGATTTCTCCGAAGGCACCACCACCTACTCTTCGTCCCAGGCGGTAATTGTAACCAACTCGGAATTCCATGAAACAATGGCTTTATTCAATAACCAGAACACTTGTGGAGTGAAACAAAACAGCAGACTACTTGAGAGAATGTACAGTGAATCGTGTTTGATAAACAAGATACCACTAATCATATCGAAGAAAGGAGTCATAACAGCACATGGAAATAAGCGAAAGTGTGAGAGTTCGATGTTTGGATGGTGCACGAGAATGGTCTGAGAAGAGGATAGTGATGAGGGATATTGTCAAAGAAAGCTGCTATGCGAATGCTGTTGTTTCGATTGGCATTATGCTTATTCCTTTTTGATTGTGGCATGAGTGCTTCGTCGGAGACAGATGCTATTTGTTCTCCTCCCTGTGAAAATGGTGGTATTTGCATCTCCTCGAATGTTTGTAATTGCCCAAGTGGTTTTTCAGGGAGTTCTTGTGAAATCACAACAACAAGGGAGAAGAAGGGAATTCAGGCAGATCGGATAGTAATTATGATCTGCTTAGTATCTGTCATAGCGATAACTGTTGTTGGTATTTGGTACAAACGTCGATTGGCTGCTCAGTCTCGCAGGATAATCCGGCTTGAGGATCCATTTGTGGTGAGTTTGTCTCGGATGAGCAAGAATGTGAAGTATCAATCGGTTGCAAGTCGTTCTAACAAAACTAAAGGTCGATTTGTATATCCAACACCTTATCCTCCAGTTCATATTCATTCTTGAATATTATCGTTTACGATTTGATTGTTTGTTAACATGGATGTGCAAGATCTTATTGATAAAAAAACGACAACGACGTGATTCGAACACGCGCGGGTAATACCCATTAACTTAGCAGGCTAACGCCTTAACCACTCGGCCACGTTGTCTTACAAATGTTCTTAATTTGCCTCTATAAAAGAGGACAATCAAGAATAGATATCAAACAATGCTTTCTATAGTGCGAAAGAGTGTATTTAATGTTCTAAGGCGTGGATATATTGTTGTCCACGTAAGTTGTTTGACGGAGGAAGGTATCCTTAACTGAGAAGATTAAGTTTAGGAGTTGAAGAGGCATTTAAGAAGGAATGTGTCGATAATTGCCAGCAGAGGTAGTGGATTTTGGATCGGTTAACTCATAGTATTCACGAACGCGGTATTGTCCGTTTTGACATTATCCAGGTAGAACTACTCCATAATGAGTAATTATCAGGAAAAGACGAACCAACGCCATTTTTTACTCAATGAGGTAATCCATCGTAATCAGTGATATTCAAGGTGTATGTAAACGAAGAAGCGATGAAGAAGCATAGAGAGACACCACACTTCAAACGGTTTAACGAGATGTGTGATCAATACCTTTGTGAACCCCGAACCCGTACTGTATTTGAAAGTATTTGCCCTGATGATGAGCTGTGGGTGGCTCACGTTAGCAAGATGAATACATGAATTGTTCATTATAAACACATTAAATGATAGTTACTCTCTCTTATCCTCGATCTTAGGTCTCCACAGTTGCTTGATGGTAGCAGTCAGACCATCGGAAGTAGCATTCAGGTACAGAAGACCAAACATGGCAATCAGAGAAACGATAAGATCCGTAATCTTTAGAGCCTTTCCCAGGTTCTATTTATCAACACTCGTCCATAACCGTACAGGTCCACAATAATCACTCCACACATGACTCATACCAATGCATCCATGCAGAGGATAAAGAACACACATGATGTAATCGATAGGTACCTACATTTCAAAATCGGTTCCAAGTACTCACACAAACGGCAGAGGGAGCGAGAATGAAAGAGATAGGGAAAAGAACAGCAGCAGTCAACTGAGAGTAATGGAAAATCTTCTCATGAAGATTTGTGGAATCACCTAGGAATAACGACTTGAAAAGAGAATGAAACAGTTCCACAGACCAACCCAAAGGTTTGCAGGCTTGGCAGGAGAGGAATAGTTGTAGGGAGTGTGATATCTGGCAAAGACAGGGATCTGAGCCGCTGCATAGCAACTCACACTCTTGACAGACATCTGTCCTACACGGAGAGCTCTCATAGTCATCGACATGGTGTTCAAGCGCTTTTTGTGGGTTGGAAGAGGAATCGCGGGAATGGATAGTATTTGTGATAGTGAGGGACTAATGATGAAGAAGTACCTATCCAACGAAATGATTCTTCTCAGGTGCTGTACCAATATGGGAATAAGTGGACAATAGAGGGATGTGATGGGTATTGGGTGTCACAAAGATATGCTAGTTTATGACTTCTCCAGTACTAGAGTGGAGGGAGAAAGAGCAAATATTATTTGTTCGTGAAATGAGTTCAGTGAATTATTTTGGAAACGAGGTGGAATGGAAGAAATTCCGAGAGGGACTTCAAGAGATCGTAGATGAGCACAAACCTGGAATAATCTTGATTGAGAAGACGTGGTGTCCCACATGCAAGAAAGTGGGTGAGCGGTTTAAAAATGATGCTGAGTTTGTCGAGTTGAGTAAGCAATTTGTGATGATCGCTTGCATTGACGATGATGAACCCACATATGACGAATTCCGTCCAGGTAACTGTAGTAGTTCACTGTAATTTATAGATGGCGCATATTATCCTCGCATGTTCTTTGTGGACAAGAATGGGAATATTGATTATTCCTATGCCAATTCTCCTAGTGGTCAAATCTATCGTTACTTTTTCAGTAAAGTGGAACCTTTTAAGGAGAAGATGAAGCAGATGCTGGAGAGCTGATTCTTCTTCATGTATTTATATATGTAATGATGTTTATTATAAACAATGGATGCGATGCGAAATGGTTTACTGGAGAAGATTCGGAAAATGGGAGAGGAATCACTGGTTCATTGAATTTGGATGTACCTCCAACGATTTAGACAATCTGGTAATCGAATGTTCGAAAAAGGAGTTGAGCAGGTGATTCTAAATCGTGCTATGATTGGTAGAACGAATCTTTTGACCCAATCACCACATGATAACAAATGGAGCATCTCTTTAGTCATTCACAGTTCTTTAACTAGTGTACTATAGTTAGTTGCTATTGTAAGCGATAGTAGAGATGGAATAAAGGGTAGATGGGCAAGGGTTCGAATGTCCAGAAGAAGCAAGCTGCTCGTGCTAGACACGAGAAGGAGGCCTCAAAGCCTCAGGGAGGAGGTGGTCAGGCTGGAAAAGCTGCTCGTACTGGAGCTAACGCACCAAAGGTTGTGTGTATGATTTGTCGTGTTTGTTTTCGAGGGGATATTGACAGGTAGACTGAGTTTATGGCATCCCAAAGCGATTCTCAGTTGAAGGGACATCAGGAGAACAAGCATCCTACTCGTACTTTTGCAGAGTGCTTCCCTGAACGAGCTAAGCTTGCTCAATAAAGCTGAGCTGTTATTATGGAAGTCGTTTGTTTGTTTATATATTGTAGTTGTGTTTTAGGGAGTTTGTAACTAGCCATGAGGTGTGGGATTTCATGTTGTTAATTCTTCAGTGTCATCACCAGGCTTCTCCACTAACGACTAAGATCCTTTGGTTTAGCAAATATCATTGATTGGTCCTATTCTCCTTCTCATGTTGCTATAGACCTAGTCCCACTGCTTGCATTTTTCATTCTCCAAACTCTTCAGTGATCTTTGATTATCAAATCACGAATCACTATTCAATAAGAACCACTGATTTCTTCATAGCTTCCTCA
>NW_014569360.1:0-21586 GCF_000743755.1 Blastocystis sp. subtype 4 | reverse complement strand
TGTATGGTTCCTTAGGTCTCAAGTATCCTCCTACTATAGCAAAGGATAAGGATGAGTTGGGAGCATATCTGTATTCAGTGACAACCGAACCACTAACAGCACAGCCTCAGACTGAAGAAGAGAAGGCAGCAATGGGTAAGAGAAACAGAGAGGAGTGAAGAATAGAGGAAGAAGCAAAGAAGAGTGAGGAGAATCAACAAGCAATGAAGGAGATTCTATCAAGCATGCCTGAAAGTGTGGTGGTAGCTGATCAGGAAGAGGAGAAGGAAGAATATCAACTGGAAGAGGCCTTTGCAGAGGATGATGAGGCGAAAGCGTTACTACAAAAACAGATGGAATTGAAACAATTCACTACACTCTTCAATGATAAGGTGTTTTTCATTTCTCGTGAAGTCCCGCGGGAATCTGTTGAATTTGTGATTCTTTGTTTTGGAGGGAAGATTGGTTGGGAAGGTGAAGGATCTCCTTATTCATACACAGATCCAGCGATAACTCATGTTGTAATGGACAGACCTGCCATCTCCCAGCCTCTCCCCAATCGCGATTATGTTCAGCCTCAATGGTTATTTGATTGTGTGAATAATGGCTTCTTGTTGCCTGTGGAACGATATCAGCCGGGGAAGGTTCTTCCTCCTCATTTGTCTCCATTTGTGGACAATGAAGCTGAAGGGTAAACTAATGTGTGTTGTGTGATGAGTAGATACACGCCAGAGTACCAGAAGGAGATTGATAGATTGAAGTATGGCAAACAGGAGGAAGAGAAAGAGATTGAGGAGGTAGTCGAAGCTGAAGAGGATAAGGCCTTGCGATTTGCAAAGGAGATTGAGAAAGAGGCAAAGGGAGAGGAGATGGAGAAGGAAGAAAAGATGGAAGAGGCCAAGGAGGAGGAATCGAAGAAAGTGAATGTAGTACGGATGAGCGAGGAGAAAGAGCGTCAGCTGGCCATCATGAGTCGTCATAAGAGACTTTTGTATGAGAGAATGGAAAAGATTGCCAACAAGAAAGAGAAGAGAGTAGCTTCCTTGAAGAAGAAAGCGAACATGACCAAAGGAGGACTGCAGAAGAAGGAGAATTCTGTTTAGTTCATTGTTTGTTTTCATGGCATGCTAAGTCCTTGGATTCGACAGTCTGTGATTGGATCATTACAGAACCCATGTTCCGTGCTTCAAGGGTCCTTGCTACAGATCCTTTCGTTTGATGACAGTAAACCAACTATGCTTCTAGCAGATTCGGATGTTGTAATCACTGGAATTCTCTCCCCTTTATGTAAATCTAAAATTCTGGAGAAGAATCCTATCCCTTCACAACCAGTATCGTCTGGCCTCCTTATACCTAAATCCTTCTTCTATTCAAAAGTTCCTTCCATTATTTCAAATGGAGAAGGTATTTATGATGCATTATGATTAAGGAGTAGTCGTTGACAACATTGTTATTCGTATTGAAGAAGCCGATATGGTAAGCTATAGTGCGAATGGAGAATATCAAGGAACTCAAAAGGAACTCACTGAAGATTCATTGATACAACATGTATTATCCATGGCTCCCTATGGTATGTTAGGTCTATCTACTGTGGGTGAAATGATCTAAACTCATTTACAGACAATTCGAAGAAGCCAGTCTCTTGACGAAAGCGTTACTTCTCTGGAAGGAGATTATGGTATGAATACAAATGACGTCTCATCATTATCTCTTGAGGAATCCACGGATGAACTTGTCCGTTTGCTTGATGGTACTGAAGAGAATCAAGATCCTCCTATGGATGATGCAGCGATATTACAACAAATTCAAGATCAACGTTCTCAGATTCTAAAGTTAAAAGAGACGCTTCCGTTGCGGAGCCAAGAGACAACAGAAACTCGAAATCTTTTGTGTACTCAACCTGAATCGAGTAGTTATGAACAGCTAGGGAAAGAAGGAAAGAGTAAATATTTCATTCCTGCGTCTCCATCTGATTCTACAGATGGAGTTATTCAAATGACCCAACCAAGTGATATTTCATTGCGAGAGCGTGTGGATCAACACCTGAGGAGCCAGAAACGAGATGCTCTGGCCCGGGGCCTCGAATCACTAGGTATGGATATTTTTTCCTCGAAACGAGAATGGAAAAGTCGGTGGAAAGGGTTGTTGTCTGTTTGTTGAAATAGGTGGTTTTTAATAGAACGAACCCCAACTGTATTAATTTGTTACATCTTTTTCCAACTATTATTCCCACTTTCTAGATTTGGGCTCATTTTAATTTCATTTGCATATCCAACTTAGCCTTTTGGCTCTTTCCTATCTTTAGAACACGTTGGAAATATGTTCCACATTCTAAGAAGTACCGAATCACTAGCGGAGCCAGCAAGAATTGCTTCAACCGGTACAGTGTTTTTGTTTAGTGACTTTCCTTGTTCAGTTTGTTCTCCTCGTTCTGATGTTTCCTATTCCCCTAATCCAGATTATGCTATTCATGTTCAGGAATTGAAACGGTTCGAAGGGTATCGCGAACAAACATATAATTGGATGCTGCAAGTATTGAAAATCATAGATAATGAATTGTAGATTTGTTGTGAATGTAACTTGTGTTTGAGTGTTGCTTTTGTCGGAATGAACTATTTCGATCGTTTCCTTTCATCTGTTGTAATTAATCGGAGTAAAGTAGAGTTACTCTCGTGGGCTTGTCTTTTTCTTGCGTCAAGCGTATTTAGTAATCAGTCTCATATGCTTTCTCTTGTATGTGTTATGTGAAAGAGTCATGAGTAGAGACAGATCACAGTAGCAATTCGTGACACATATACTTCAAATGACCTTCTGGCTATGATCTATGAGGTTCTTTCCGTTCTTTGTTTTCGTCTTTTGCCTCTCTCTCCATACGAACTAGGTGATGAGTTGTTGTGTTCACATTTTGAACTCCTGCTGAGTTATCGAACATTAGTAAATCATGTGTGTTCAAGTTTGGGTGAATAGAAAGAGTCAGATGTAGAGTATCAGTCAATTCGGTTCCATCCACGAAGTATTGCCTTCGTTTGTGTTTTACTTACTTGGACGTTTGCTTACCAAGAAGCCAATTGGCCAGCTCCCCTGAGGGTATGTGAGAATGTGCCATATGGGGATATACAGGGTATTCATCAAATCGTAAGGGAATTATTCCCTATGATGGCAAGTTCATGTGATATTATTGAAAGTGCAATTCAGAAACGTCCTTCGTATCGTGTTAGTCCTACAGCCCGATTCTCTGTTTGTTACAAACAACTGAACTTAATTCAAATGTATCTGAACCGAGTATAAAAGGTTCAATTATTTCAAATTCGATGACAGTAACATGGTCTGTTCCAATTCGAACATCCACCGTTTCTCCCGTTGACTTATCTTCTACTGGTATTTCGACTGGATCATTTCCTGCAAGCAGACGCACTCCCACAAGTTTCTTTGTGTTTGGGAATGGACAGTCCATTTCATCCTCACAATACTGAGTATAGTTAACAATAACAGAAGCTATATATTATGAAAAATAAAAGGACAAACTCGTCTCATCCATATCTTCTCCTGGAGTTACATATGGAGGTTGATGGAAATGACTCTGAATAGTCGATTCGAAGTAATTTTGGTTTAGTTTTGCAAATCTACATTCAAGAGAAATAGCAAATGTACTTTTCCAGAAAGGCCGTTTCATCTGCGGATAATCGAGCAGTTTGGTTATTCCTTAAAATGAATTTGTGATACAACTCAATCTAAAGATCAGTACCAAAAACCATAGCTACTTTATGTAATCGAGTTCGTAAATAGCTAGTCAGCAGATATTTGATCCTTTCGACATCCATCTACAATCAACTCTTGCCTCGAATCTCACTTCATAGAGCATTATTCGAAAAGAATCATCTACAGATGATCGTGGCTCCTCTTCGAGAACAGATTCCTATAAATTAAGCGTCCCTGTTCACAAAAGCACATATGTATCAACTCGTTCCTTCATTCGCGATATCAGAGACATTTTATAATCCAATATTTCGGGTGCAATCTAGTCATAACGTTAGGAACCAAAAGAGACCAATTCATTTCGATATGCCGTTTTAAGCATAACGATATCACTTGAAACTCTTGTCTCTTCGAAAGACAGAGGATCTTCAAATTCTGGGTCAGAGTGCATTTCGATAGTGCCACATCTTCGTTGATAGTTTTGTTGAAAGGAGTTCAGTTTATATGAAATGCTTTATGTATCATAGATGAGCCTAATAGCCATTCGAGGAGGTGTTCAACGAAGAGTCGCTGTTTTTTCGTTTCTTGGTGTAATTTTTGGTTGGTAAGATTACTTGAAGATGAGAAGAGTGCTTATTCCTTCATTATTGGCACATCATTCTGACCTTTTACCCCAAGTGTTACGGAGATATAATCACAATCGTATCCAACGACAGGAGACAAACAATGATTATGAAAAGGATAAATCTTCTTCGTTTTATGAGTCTCATTTCCGTGAAGGGGATGTAAATAAGGAAATTCGAGAGAGCATTAAGAAACAGAAAGAAATGGATGAAAAAGCGCATCAACAGGATTCGTTTTGTGGATGTTGGTGATTTTATTGATGTGTAGTTCGCAAAAACGGAGAGAAGTCAGAAAACATGGATTCTGAGGCCTATTCGAAGACTATTGAGAAGATGATGCATTCTGACAATGTCTCTCCGATCATGAAAAAAGTATTAGAAAAGGAATTACACCGAGCCAAAAATACCTCTAAAGCATCTGAGTCTGCCTTTACTAATGACGAAGTGAAAGAGATGAACGAGTGGATGAAAGAAGAGAAATCGTTGATTGATCAGGCTAGTGATGCGATTCAGAATGTGGAGAAGGGATTGAAAGATGGATCTTTTCCTGTCTATCTACGGCCTTTCGTGAAGAAGGCTCTAGTGAAAATGAAATCGATTCGAGATCGTGCTTTGAAGAATCTGAAGGATATGAAGACAAGTGAGGATGTGGAAGCGAAGGAGGGAAGTGAAGAAATACAACAGGTTGAAGAAGTGAAGAGGGTTGAAGAAGCTAAAGGAGTAACAACAAAGTTAGGAGCAGAGACTGGCAAGAAACCCTCAGAGCAATCCAATTCTGAGTCTATGCATTCATCAGATTTTATGAAATCTCTCAAACAAGGAAAAGCTAATCATTCAGATATTCTGGTTCATTCTTTTGTTCGTTCTCATGTGTTAGAAGAGTATTGGGAGTTTCATTACTTTTGTGATTTCTCTCTGGATCTACGATCGAATTTTGAATAATGATCGATCACAAGAGATCTCATACAATCAATTCATTCATGATTTCCTTCTTGGAGATCATGTGCAATCAATCACAGTGAGTGAAAGAGGTCGTGTGTGGATCACTATTAAGGAAGATTTTCAAGGAGAAGATGGTCGCAGTTATTTGTCCCTTCGCAATGAAACACCTCAACACTACGTTCTTCACATTCCTGAAATAGTCCCATTTATGACAGAAGTGGAAACTATTCAATTAGAACAAGGGAAGACTCATAATGAATTGGTTCATGTTGATTATCAGACACCGATGATCAGTCGCAGAGCTCTATGGAATGGAATCAATATTGCATTCCTTCTTCTCATCGGACTTACGATGATCCCTCGGAAGGGAGGCATGAATAACATGATGTCCAAAGCCATGGGAATCGAACCCAAATCGATTGAGATTGTAAAGAATACTGGAGTAGAAATGA
Source organism: Blastocystis sp. subtype 4 (assembly GCF_000743755.1). NCBI lineage: Eukaryota > Bigyra > Opalinata > Blastocystidae > Blastocystis > Blastocystis sp. subtype 4. The sequence continues at coordinate 15,894 of NW_014569360.1, read as the reverse complement.
GAAGGGTATGTGAGTGTAGGTGACCTTCAAGGATGTGGCTGGTATTGATGAGGCCAAGACTGAAATCATGGAGTTTATTGACTTCCTTAAGAATGGTGACAAATACGCCAAACTTGGCGCAAAACTTCCTAAAGGCGCAATTCTAATGGGTCCTCCTGGTACTGGAAAGACACTGCTGGTGAAGGCTGCAGCTGGAGAAGCGAATGTTCCATTCATCAGCATTAGTGGCTCTGACTTTGTGGAACTGTTCGTTGGAATGGGTGCCAAGCGTGTGAGAGAGTTATTTGCTGAGGCCAGGAAGAATGCTCCCTGTATCGTGTTCATTGATGAGATTGATGCAATTGGCAAGAAGCGAAACGAAGGAGTGAGATTGGTTGTGGAGTGTGATACCTAGAAGTTTACAGGAGCAAATGATGAGCGTGAACAAACACTGAATCAGATTCTGATCGAGATGGACGGATTCAAGCCTCGAGATGGAATCACAATCTTTGCAGGCACCAATCGTGTGGATGTACTGGATCCTGCCTTGTTACGAGCAGGTCGATTTGATCGTCATATTGCTGTGGATAAGCCAGATATCCGAGGTCGTAAAGCCATCTCAAAGATCTATTTGGCTAAGGTGCTGATTGATGGTGATCTGGATGATCTATCACAGAAGCTGGCTGAAATGACTCCAGGATACACAGGAGCTGACATCTGTAACATAGTGAATGAGGCTGCCATCATTGCCATTCGAAATGGTCATGAGAAGGTTCAATTGATTGATCTGATCAGTGCTGTGGATCGTGTGTTGTGTGGTATGGAGAAGAAAAACAGCGTGATGTCTCAGGCAGAGAAGCGTCGGATTGCATATCATGAAGCAGGTCATGCTATTGTAGGCTGGGTGTCAGAACATGTGGATCCCATGTTGAAGGTAACAATTGTCCCACGAGCCAATGGAGCTCTGGGATTCACACAGAATCTGCCAAAGGAAGTGCCACTGTATTCACAGGATGAGATGAAGGAGATGCTGGTGCAGCTAATGGGAGGTCGTGCTGCAGAGAAGCTGTTCTGTGGGAACATGACGACAGGAGCATCAGATGATCTGTCAAAGGCCACAAAGCTGGCATATGGAATGGTGGCTGGGTATGGCTTCGATGATTCTGTGGGTCCTATCAACTATCAACAAGAGGATGAGTCCTTCCAGAAGCCATACAGTGAGGCGACAGGTCAGTTGATTGACAATGAAGCTCGATCAATCTTGAAGGATGCCATGAAGAAGGCAGAGCTGATTCTGGAGGAGAATCGAGATAAGATGGTACGAGTGGCTGAGTTGCTGTTGGAGCGAGAGACCATTACATCTGTGGACATGGAGACTATCTGTGGCAAGAGGAAGGGACGATCTCCAACCAACTACTCAGAGATCATTCGAGATGTAGATAAGCGAGAAAAGGAGAAGCTGGAGAAGGAGAAGTCGGAGAAACAAGAACAGGAGAAAGAACAGACTACGACAAACGATTCAGAGAAGATACCTACAGAAGAAACTACAATGAATTCTGATAGCACGACATCAAATACTGAAAAGAGTACAACAAATATAGGAGATGAAAAGAATTCTGTTTGATTTAGGATGTTGATTTGTTTCTTGACTATACAAGAATCACGGGAATTATCTTTTTCATGTTTCTTCTTTTATTCTTGGCTTGGTAACGTAATACGATGTTTAAAACTTCAAATGCCATGTACCAATGTTATTACGGAGCATTCCTTTGTAGACGAAGAGTGATAGGACAAGTACTACCTCGTTTGGATTTCCAAGCAATGTTACTAAGTTCCACAACCAATAATATCTATAAAGAATATGATTCGATTACGAAACGAGGACAAGATCGAGAAAGGGTAACCTATCAAGTTGGTGATGTGATTCACGACTTTCGATGTACAGTGGTTCGGCCTGTTCCTGAATTGAGTCTGACAGCATATGAATTCAAACATGTCCGAACGAATGCAGATTATATTCATTTGGATACTGCAGATACTGATAATACTTTCAGGTTGAATCAAGGTTGTTTTCTCACGTAGTATAACCTTTCGGACCCCTTGTACAAACGATACAGGAGTGAGTCACATTCTGGAGCATACTACGTTGTGTGGAAGTGAAAAATATCCCGTTCATGATCCATTTATGAAGATGCGTGACCGTTCGCTTCAAACGTATGAGCAACTATAATCTATGATTCGTAGATTTATGAATGCCATGACATTCGATGACCATACATCCTATCCAGTGAGTTCCACTATTCCTCGCGATTTGTTGAATTTGATGGATGTATATTGTGATGCTGTTTTTCATCCCCTATTGCGATTAGCTGATTTCCGTCAAGAAGGATGGAGATTAGAAGATGGACATGTCAAAGGAGTAGTGTGAGAATTGCTTGGAATGATAATGAATAGATTCAATGAAATGAAAGGTTATCAATCAGATCAAGGGAGAAGTCTTTTTCAAGCAGTATGTTCGTCCTTCTTAAAGAACACCAATTATCAGTATGTTTCTGGAGGAGATCCTGCATCAATTCCATCACTGAAATATACTGATCTTCTTGAATTCCATCATCAGCATTACCATCCATCGTCTCTCTTGTCATTATGATTCACATCTAGAAACTGTCTATTCTTTAGTTATGGAGATATTCATCCTTCACATCACATGCGTTTTCTCAATGAGACAATTCTGGATCGCTTTAATGCTAATCCCAATAGCACTCATATTCAAGTTCAAACGCTTCCAGATGAGTGCCTTAAGAGTCCATTGCTTCATCACATATGTACATGCCCAGTCGACAATTCGCATGCTTCCAGTTTGTGGCATTATCTCAAAGTGTATCCTACAAATATCACAAGTGATTCGAATGATATTGTGAAGTTGCAAGTTCTTTCAATGTTGTTATCTCGAGGCCAAGCATCACCTCTATACAAAGCCTTAGTGGAGAGTGGTTTAGTCCAGTTGTTAAGTCCACTTCAGGGGTAGGAATATTGGGTTGATAATAAGCCAGATATAACACCTTCAGTAAGAATAGCTTCATGTGTATTGGAGGGAATGGGATTGATGCGTCAGTGACGGAGGAACACATGGATGAAGTAATTCAGAAGACATTGGAAGATGTCATTCGAAATGGGTTTGATAACGAGCGAATTGCTGGGTTGTTGAATGAAATGGAGTTGATGTACAAACAGATCAAAACAAGTTGGTTATATTGTAAGTCCTCACTTCTTAGTGTTTGGATTGGTCCTTATGCAAAGTGTAACCGAAGCATGGACACATAATGCAGACCCCACTGCTTGTCTTCAGTCAGAAACAGAATTGGAAACTATGAAGAAGCAAGGAGTTAATTCTGTAATGAAAACCATGATTGAGAAGTACTTGCTTACAAAATCAGATCATGGAGTTCATTCTATCGTTGTAACTCCCGATGAACAATTCTTTGATAAACAAGTCCTTGGAATATTGAATCAGTAATCCGTAGAAAGCCCGGGAAGAAGCAATGACAAAGAAGCTACTCGAAACCTATCCCAACGGACTTCCTGACTATGGAACAGATGTGAATCCTCACATTTTCGCAAAAGAGGTCGATGATTCTATCTTGCCAACATTGTCGGATTCTGTGTGAATATGATTTCCGTTTCATTCATAGGACATTCCTAAGAAGCATTCAATTCCATCTCCCCTCATCTATCAGTCATCTTCATCAATCCCCATTCACTATGTGGAAACAACCACAAATCATATCGTATATCCTCGTCTTCTATTCAATCTCGACTGTCTGGAGTCACAACGTGATTTGCTGAATCTACCAATTCTCCTCTTCCTTCTCAATCGAATGGATACGGAACGTTACACAGCAGAACAATTGGAAACGATGGAGAGTCAATGTTGTGGAGGTCTGCATATGGGAGTTTCAGTGTATGATAAGTTCCATGGAGATTTAACAAAGTATCGTAATGTAAGAAAGAGTTCATAGAATCATCACTAGATTGTTACGGTGAGTTCAACCGTACTAATGCAGGGTGGAAATCTGGAAAAAGTCGGTGACATCATTCAAAGCAAATGTACTCAAGCCACGTTATCTAAGTCGATGGATCGAGTCCAAGTCCTTTTAGAATCGTTAATCGCATCAACAGATATGGAGTTTGACAAATCGCTTCCCTCATTCAATCTTCGTCGTTCTTTGATGGGACGAAGTATGAGTAGTTTTATTGATGACTGCTATTGTGGATATCAGCATGCGAAACATATTCTTAGTCTGAAGAGTATTGTTGGTAACAGGCATCAATTAGCGGAATATGTAGAAAAGGAACTGGAACCACTCTATCGACGTGTTTTCACTCGTCAGAATATGGAGTATGTGTTGTTATAGAATGACTGAAAATAAGAGTATTTTTGACAGTCGATTCGGCGACAGCAAATGAAGCCTTAAATTGGGCAGATCACATCAATTCTATCATTCCTTCTCAGCTCTGTTGTCATTCAGAACATCCATTTGGTAAGAAGGAGAGTGATAATTGGATTCATGTGAATGAAGTTGAATGGAAGAAGTTACAAGCAGAATCAAAGTTGAATAGTCACAAGAATGTGTTCTCCATATCTCCAATCGATACGAATCATATTGTGAGTGTAGGATATCTGATTGAGGATATAAACATTAGCATATTCGATCAATCCAGATGAACGAACAAGGATATGATGCCGTGTATATAGTGAATCAGATCATGAGTAGCAAGTTTTTATTGAAACATATTCGAGAAGAAGGAGGAGCATATGGAACAAATGCAATGCATACAAGTGGATATGCGTTGTTCTCAAGCTATGATGATCCAAATGTATTGAGAACGATCAATCAGTTTATTAAGGGATGTGAATGGATTCGGAATGGAGAATATACAGAGAAAGATATTGTTGAAGCAAGATTAAGTCTATTTGGAGATATTGATGCTCCCAGGGAACCTCAGACACTTGGATTTGATGAGGTGGTATCAGGAAAGACTACTCAAATGCGACAAGAACAACGAGATCTACTGTTGAATGTCACTAAAGATCAACTTGTGGATATTGCAAATAAGGCGTATGAATCTGATGCATCGATGCAAACCTTTGTATTTGGAAACAAGCATAGTGTAAAAGAGGTGGAGAATAAAGATGATTGGGTTATTGAAGACTTGGCTTGTTCTCTTTGTTCAACAAACAGAAAACGAAAACTTGGCTACTAGATTCATAATCTCCAGGTAAGTAGCGTAAACGCACGCAATTACTCCCACAACAAGAATAATCCAAGCAACTACTTCCTCCCATGGTCGTATCCTAAGCCACTTGATGCGGTTCTCTACAGGCTTCTTTCTCTCCTTATTGCACATAGCAATGAAGTAGACAGAAGGCCAGATGAACGTAAGAAGGACACCACAGAAAGAACCTGTCACACCAAAGATATCAGATAGTGACGGAATCAGTAAACACACAATAAGTGTAAGAATCACCCAAATCAAGCCCTCCACCAAACGACGAGTGAGAGAACGTTCTGTCTTGAAAATCCACGAGTCAATGGTACAACAAGCAGGGAATCCAAGAAGAGGATAAGAAAACATGACAACTAGACCATATCCAACACGAATAACAGGCCTGTACCACACGTTCATATTACGCATTGCATCCAAAATTGATCCTTCAATCTGGTTTCCAAAGGCCATATAACCACAAATACCGACAAAGAAATAAGCAAAGGCACAGAATATGTAAGCAACAAATGTAGCTTTCAGCATCTTCAAGGCCTTGTTCTTGAACTTTGACTTCTCAGGGTAATGTAACTCACTAGTGATCTTTGAGGCATTTACATGAGAACAGAAGCACAATACAAAGACAGCAAAAGCAGTACTCATATCTTGCGCCTGACGTGGCCATAAGTACAGATCCCAACCTCTTTCTTGAAATCCTTTGATACCCATGAAGATACAGGCAATAACGAAAATGATGACACAGATAATAGCAACAGTAGAGGTGAACTTCAATGCATCCATTGTCTTAATTGAGACTAAGGGGAAAAGAATGACAAGTGAAACAATTGTACTTACAAGGGATTTATGACTGGAGAGATCCCAGCCAAATAGCTCCCTCAAAATATCAATGACCTGATTAAACAAGACGCTCATATAGGCCACATCGATACCAAAGTCAAGTAGAATGAGCGAAAAATCGGACAATCCACCAATAAGCTTATTACACAACTTCGTACCCACACTTCCGTAGATAGCTTCATTTGTGTAAATACTAGTAACTGACAAATAGTAGGCAGTAAAGACAGAAGGAACAAAAATGACAATAATCATCAAGATCGATCCAAGAATTCCAGCTTTCATAATACTGTAAGCAATCGAAAGAACACCTGCGCCAATAATGGTGTTGATGATGTTAACCACAGTGGAATTAAAGGTAGCCCCAGCAAATGTTCCTACACCCTTCCACTCGGGGGTTGCCTGTGTTCCCACCTCCTCGATCTTTTCTTCCTCCTTAACAGATGTGTCAACAGGCTTAGAGTCCGGTTGACTACTAGTCCCAGCCATATCCATAGTCTTCAGCTCCACGTTTTGCTGCATAAAAAAACTCCCAGCAACCTCTCTCAACAAAAGATTGAAAGGTTACTACGTTTCTATGGTTTCCCCGTAATAACCAAAAACACAATCAATTTTGTCCACAGAATATTCGTATCTGCAATATCAACAAACATATTATTACTAACAGCTTAAAGATACTGCGATTCCGAAAAGGACGAAGGAGAGTGTTCAAGATCAAACTAATAGAAGTTCTGTTTTAGTCGTTTTGATATTAAGGACATAGCAATACAAACTTGTTGGAGAGAACCTCTTAAAGTAATCACTCTGCTAGAACTTCTTTCATACACCTTTTCTATAGTTATTTCGGCCGAACTAGTTGATCTTATAAAAGTAATAACAGATCCATGAGGCCCGATAATACTACCAATCTGTGCATTTGGAAGAACAAATGTTGCTCCAGCATAACTGTCTTCTAGCAAAATCTTTGGAAGTATTTGAAAAGGGTTGATTGTACGTGGCTGTTCTATCGGTGGTACGAGACTCCATCCAGCTTCTAAAGCAGAAGTGAAGACTTCACTGCTTCCAAAGATAAAGTGTGGATTTACTTGATCACAAAGGAATTTCATCCGATGCGAGTCATGGTAGACCCATCCCGATGATGGGATTAGACACAATATTCGTAGAAGAAATATCTCATATGCTTTGAAAATTTCATTCTTGTTTCCCATAAATGAAACTAATTGTAGTTTTTGATACACGTTGTCAGGAGGATGAATTTTAAGAATACATAGCATACATCTGCGAAGAAGATCGATGGCAAACCCATTTCTGCCTATAAGCATAGGCAGCAACATCGCTGGTATGTAGACATAAAGAACACAGATCTACAGTTCAATTTAAAGATGTAATGCTACATTGTCATCACCTCTATTCACTGGAATGGTGCACAGATCATTAATTATACAGAAACATTCCATCTGTTGGTGAAAAGTACCCTGAATGAAGAGCTATAATGTCATGATACCATATCAAAATATACACATGAATAACGCTCATCATGAGAACAAATACTGAATGAGAAATTCCTCTGGTTCAGTAACATCAAGCTGAGTCGACCATATAGTCTTAGGGTATTGGTATCGATTATATAGCCAACAGAATAGTCAGACATATACTCACTAACTGAGAATAATGAAATGGTGATACCAAAATGTGCCAAAAAAACGATCGAATCTGAAACAATAATCAGTTGACTAGATTCTTTCATTAAGGTTCCTAAAACGGCATCACTTATTTGGCATCAACAGAATAATAGTTTCTGTTTTCCAAAATACAGTAAGAAAATGGAGATTATCAGTACGTGAAAAATTGAGTTTCTACAGAAGAGAAACCAAGCCGATATCTGTTCACTCTTCTTTGTTACGTGATTTGGACACGGCACACATTCAGCCAATCAAATAACGCCTTTTGGAGATGTATAAAGTATCAAATCGAAATGGTTCAAGAAGAGTACAACAATACAAAGTGTTATTTCTGGGCTGAATTTACCAAGTTCTTGGCCTGTATTCCGTTTTTAATGATCATTGGTTTTGTGATCACATACTATGTCGGACCCTCTCGAACGGGCTACATTAAATCGTATCCATGGAAGAGAATTTATAACCATCTAGTTATAACGAGGCAGCTCAACTTTGGGTGAACGAAGGAAGAGAGGAGTTTATGGATCTGACATTCAACTTAACCGATTCCTCCGGTGAGACTCATTACAAAGCCATTTCTGCAAAGAGTGGATTGTTCTATCCAACTCGAGACAGATGTAACCAGAAGGGAGATCCAAAAGAGGGATGTCTCTACACAGAGGCCATGTATTATGATGAGGATATTTTGTGGATGGAGAAAGGAAACTACTTCACAATTGAAGATAGCGAGGGGAATGTGATCCGAAAGGAGACAGATCTATCAGGATCTTTGAACTATACTCGTTCTGCTAGAGAACTTGGTTGTAGACACCATGTGTATGATTTTGGCTTTCAGTTGATTGTAGAGATACTTGTCAAGAGCGTTGCGATGAGATGAACGGAGTCTGGAATCTCAATACCATGGAGTGTTCAATTCAAGTGTTTGCTGATTACCTTTGCTACCGTTTAGTAAAGACGAACGGAAAGTGGGTTTTGGATACAAAGAAGTTGTATTAATTGAGTTATGTCATTTGTAGTGCCCAGAACCTTCCACAGAACAAAGAGTTTTCCATGTATCCATCAGATGGACTTGGCTGTGATTATGGAAATAACTGGAATTCAGTTCACTATGGAAAGGAGAAGAGGACCGATATTCGCATGCAGCTTCGTTCGGCTAAGGATTCCTACCTTTCTGCTTCTGCTTACACACGTAGTTGTAGCAATGATTATACGACCGATGCCAAGTGTTTTGGACCAACACGAAGAGAGGAAAAGATGTGGTGCTTCATTCTCATTCATGTGTCGCTAGGATTAATTTTGCTTGAGTTGCTTGTAGGATTCTTTCAGAAGAGTAATCTGTAGATCTATGGAGTGTATCTCGGTGTTCGTCGTTGTGCCTATAAGAAAGCGGTGGCAAATTCCATGCAGAACGGAAATAACGATGCACTACTTACTGGAAGTGTTTGAGTTGTTTGTTTAGAGTAACATGATAATAAAAGAAAAATGACTATACCGAGGCTCGAACTCGGGATCTCTCGCGTGTCAGGCGAGCGTGTTAGCCACTGCACTATACAGTCTTCACTTAATCTCTGTAGCTCTTGGCTTAAAGAATTGATTCCAATAATCGAATTTATGATGACATGAAGGCAGTATTTTCCGTTAAGTAGAGTCTAGACTGGTTATAGCTACTTCAGCTCCATAAAAATAGGGTTCATGTGTATTCAAATGACATCTTTGTTGGTGGTACCACTATTCGTAGATGAGCGATTTTCGAGCTTCATTTCCATTATCTAGGAAAGAATCGTTTCACATCCTTTTCCCTTATTCTCTATTGATCCAACAGGACGATGTCCTTAACTCCGTCTCATGAAAAAGTGAGAAAACCTCTGCGTGGATCGTCCATCACAACACCTGAGACTAGCAAGGATTTGTTTGCCCCAGAACGCTCCTTTTCTGTCCCAAATCTACAAATCCATGCAAATCCGTCATCAATGCCAACTCGATCGGATAGTCTAAATGCTGTGAACTTTCTTCGAGAAGATAGCAAGCAAAGCATTTGGCAGACCCATCCCTGGATGAATTCACTGGATTCGAAAGATGTAAGTGTTCTCCCGATATGATCAGGTAGTTGGGAGTTGTACTTGAGGAGGCTAATGAGGAATCAAATATGCCTACTGTTGTAATCGGTAGCCAAAGTAGATTTCAAAAGGAAGAGAAGGCCAAAGATGTCGATGGTTCTTGCTCTAATCAATCCATTTGGTATGAAGTGAAAGATATCAAGACGAAAAAGACATTCTACTTCAACGATGTTACTCAAGTGACTCAATGGGAACGACCTGAAAATGTTACTATTGTTCCTGTGAATCAGCGAGGTGTTGCTATCATTTTGGGAAACGGTGTTATTGAGAAGGATTATCGAAGTGCCACCGTGCACTTAGACGCAGAAAACAATGAGAACCGTGTTTATCTCAATGCAGAAGACCACCTTTATGATACTGTCCATCATACACAAAAAGCAGTGTTCAAAGATACAACTCCTGACTCGTCAAAAACCCCCATTACAGACCCTGAAATATCTCCAGTAAACCGAGAGTGGCTATTAGAAATTGGATTGAGTATAGAGAGCCTGTGATTCTTTCTTCGGCCTCAGAATCTTATGTTAAGTTTGTAAGGAAAAATTTCATCTTGTATCGAAGAGGAATCTTCAATTCCAAAGCAACAGAAGAGAGTGTGATGACATATAAGGAGGTGAGAATGTCATGACATGTTTATCGTAGATTCCTATTCATATGCCATTATTGAAAGCAGCAAGTGGTTGTAAACAGGCTGCAGTTCATTTGAATCGAGAAGTTTTGAAATATGTACAAATGAAGGAAGCGAATTCTATGGAACAACGTACTCTTCTCACGCAGAGTCATGGCATCCGTCATATCGTTAGTTTGGTTATGGAGAATTATCAACCATTGAGAAATGAGATATATTGTCAAGTTTTGAAGACAATGCGTGGATCGAATGATTTGTAAGAGTAGTCAATTGATTTCATTCAAAGAATTGCGTTTAATGCATGGAATATTATGGCAGTATTGTGTAGTTCTGTATGTCCAACGGAGGAGTTGATTCCGTATTTGCTGTCATTCTTCAGTAATTCCAGAACAAACAAGAATTTCAAATCTCTTCCTGAAACTAGTGAACGTTTATTGCGAAAAACAGTGGTAATGCAGCAGAGAAAGGAAATTCCAACAGATACCGAAATCTGTGCAATTTTGGTATATTCATGAATTGATGGTTTATTATAGAATGCATCAGAGATTGCAATTCGAGTTTATTTGCTGAATCAGGAATATGCTACTCTCCGAATTGTTCCTGGAACCACTATACATGAGTTGAATCTCAAAATGGCCTCATTGTTGGGTTTAAATGAGAATGGAGAATTGTTTTGCATGTATGAAACAGATGGAGAACGTAAGGATGAATGATAAATGAGACATAGACGAAGAGAGATTAGAAGAAGAGATTCAAGTATTAGATCAGTTAGCAATCTGGCAACGACATTATGATGAATGCAAGAAGAATCACCATCCATGTGCCACCTGCCATTTTGTATATCACGCAGAAATGTTTGTAGATTTTGATAAATCAGATCCCACAATGCGAGAATTGCTGTTCATTCAGGCTGTTTCTGATATGTGGAAACAGTCCTATCCATGTTCGGATATTGATAGAATCACACTTCTGGCGTTGTTTATCAAGTCGAAGTATGGTGATTCTGAAGTTCCTTCTTCAGATGTTGAGTACGATTTCGATGTGTTTAAAATCCTTAGTTATTGCCTTTCTCTGTTCTTACCTGCTGTAAGCAAGGATTCACCTCAATATGTGGAGATTCGAAACAAGTTGTTGCTTTTCGTATCGAAATTGAAGGAAAAGCCTCGAGAATGGTATGTTAATGCATATCTTGAGTATGTTATGAGCTGGGAATTATATGGACTTGTCACGTTTCCTGTGGATGTAGGTTTTGATAATGTGCTTATGAGATATAGCCTGTTGGACGAACAGATTTAGGGCTCCATTGCTTGCTTGCACTTGGAATGCATGGAGTTTTCATCCTTGATTCTGCAACTCGAGTAGAAATTGTATGTTCTCATAATCATAGATGATTCAGCGTCAGATCCCTTTTGATTCGCTTCCTTCGTGGAGCTTTAATGATGACTCGTTTAGTGTCTTTGTCGGCACTTTTGTCCATCAAGAGAAACTTCTCTTTTCGACACATTGTGGAAAGGCAATTAGTAACCTGTTAAATCGTTATGTGACCTATCTTAGTAACAATATGTAATTGCAGCAATTTTGTTTTTTGGTTACCAAACTAGTTTACCTCCAGAATAATCATACTTAAATAGAAGTACCTTCGAGAATTCGAATTGTGTTTTAATGGATCAGGCCTAATGACTGTAATTTATCCAGCTTGATTAGGGGTCATATATTCCATTTGGGTGGAAACACAAATCAAATTGGGGGTTTGCCACTTTTATCTTTATGATGAGATCTGTTTTTATTATTGCTCTTTTTGCTATTGCACTCTCAGCAAGAACCTTTAAGATTGTTGGCGACCATTTTGAGATGGACGGCAAGCCATTCAACTATGTCTCTGGATCTTTCCACTATTTCCGCCAAGAACCTGGTAAAGACTTCGTAAACTGGGAGAACACGATCAAGAAGATGGCTAACGGAGGTCTGAATGCTGTTCAGACCTATGTGGCTTGGAATATTCATGAACCTCGTAAGGGAGAGTTTAACTTTGAGGGAATTGCTGATATTGTTCAGTTTGTGAAGATTTGCCAGAAGTACAATATGTACGTTATTCTCCGTCCTGGTCCCTATATCTGTGCTGAATGGGATTTTGGTGGTCTTCCTTACTGGTTGGTGAGAGAGCCTGGTATCAAGATTCGTTCTTCGGATCCTGTCTATGAGAAGCATGTGGAGGACTTCTTCAACGTCCTTCTTCCTCTTCTTCGTCCCTATCTCTACATTAATGGTGGAAACATCATCTCCGTGCAAATTGAGAATGAATATGGATTCTTCGATGCTTGTGATAAGGACTATCTCAGATGGTTGCTGGATCTGAACCGTCGTCTCCTTGGAGACGAGGTTGTCTATTTCACTGTCGATACTCCTGCTGACTATGCTCTGAAGTGCGGAGCATTGGCTCCTGAAATCTATCCTACCGTTGATTTCGGTGTTCGTGATCCCACTGATGCTTGGGCCATGCAGATGAAGTATGCTGGAAATGGTCCTAAGGTCAACTCTGAGTTCTATTCTGGATGGTTGGATCACTGGCAAGAGGGCCATCATAAGGTTGATGCCCATCAGATCGCAGATACTCTGGACAAGATGCTTGCTGTGAATGCATCAGTGAACTTCTATATGTACTATGGAGGAACCAATCACCACTTCTTCGCTGGAGCTAATGGTGATCACAACAGTTACCAGGCTGATCCAACCTCTTACGATTATGATGCTCCTCTCACAGAAGCTGCTGATATGACTGAAAAATGGGCCGTCATTCGTGACACTATTGCCAAGTACTTCCCTATCGCTCAGTGGCCTGTGGAGAACGATCCTACTAAGAGTTTCGGTGATGTGAAGTTCACAGAGTCTGTCTCTCTGTTTGATACACTTCCTTCTGTGGCTGGCCGTTGTATCAGTGCAGACAAGCCTATGAGCTTCGAGGCATTGGATACAGATTACGGTTATGTTCACTACAAGATTACTACAAATGGCGGAAAACTGTCATTCCAAAATAAGGTCCATGATCGTGCTTACATTGTTGTGGATTCGAAACTTGTGGATATCGTTCAGAGAGATCATGAGCATGAAGTGGCTATTCCTGCAGGTCTGTTGGATATCATTGTTGAGAACATGGGTCGTATCAACTTTGGTGGTGAGATGTTTGAGGAGAAGGGTATTTTGGGTTCTGTGTTGCTCGATGGTCAGGAAATTGAAGGCTTTGATATGTGTGTAATGCCTTTGAAGAGTGTTAGTGGTGTTGCCTTCACAAGCGAGTTGAAGAGTGAACCTATGACATTCTACAGAGCACATTTTACCGTCGATACTCCTACAAACACCTATTTGAATCCCTCTGGATTTAAGAAGGGTGTTGCTTTTGTGAATGGATATAATTTGGGTCGTTATTGGACTGTTGGGCCTCAACTCACTCTCTTTGTTCCTGCCGCTGTATTGAAAGAAGGTGACAATGTCCTTGTACTATTTGAAGCCGAGGGTCACGATGGATCCTATAAGATTTCTTTTGATGAGAAACCTCAAATCGATATTATTTAAGATTGTTTGTTCAACAAACAGAGTAAATATTCCAACGTATCTTCCAATTATCAACATCATTACTCTACAAATTAGGAAGTGATCTTGAGGATACTTGAATTCCTAGAGAATTGAATAAGTTAATGAAATAGGAAGGATAGGAAGTCTGCATATCCTCTTGACTGTGGTGAGCTATCGGGAGTTGTACATGAGGTTGTTGCTCTTGAGATAACTGTTGAGAGCATTGTTGTTGAGGGGGGTGTTGAAGAGATGATTGCTCTTGAGATGACTGTTGAGAAGGTTGTTGTTGAGACGACTGATGAGATGATTGCTCTTGAAGGGACTGTTGAAGAGGTAGCTGCTGTTGAGATAATTGCTCATGACATGACTGTTGTTGAGATGGCTGCTCTTGGAGAGGTTGCTCCTGAGATGTCTCGTCTTGGGACAGTACTACAGGGGACGATTCTATAGAGGATTGCATATGGATAAGAGAAGGCAAAAGAGTCCTTGAAACATCCAGCTGATGATGAGATGTAGGAAGAGACACGTCTGATTCCTGTTCCTGAACGACAATATGTTGGAGAGTTAACTCCTGTGATACTTGTGATGCAGGAGAATCTTGCAATGAATGTACATTCTGTGTAAACTGGATTTGTGATAGTTTCGAATCATCCAACAATTTGATATTCAGAGGATCTGAAAATAACTGAATCCACTTCCTTAAAGAGGTTTCAATTGATTCTTCACTGCTTGATTCCTCTGAACTATCAAAGAGAATATCGTCTTGAAGAAGTGATAGAGAAGATGGAAACTCGGTCTGTACTTTCTTAGATGGAGTTGATACTAATGAATGGATACTGCTATCTTGAGAAGTCGATATATTTGGAGATTCTCCATTATTGTCTGATTCATTTTGCTTCTGCAGTTCATTTTGAAGCTTATTCTTGTTTGGATCACATGAATTATCACTATCCCTCTTTTGAGACCTTTTCAGATTATCAGATCCTTCGATCAGACCCTCTTGCTTTATCAAGGAATATGAAGAGTCCATATTTTGAATGTTATCAGCCATCAAAAGCATCTGAGATGTTTTTCCTTCTTCTCGTTTCCAATTATTAAGATTTGCAGCAAGGTCAGATTCCATACAACTACAAGGTTTCTACATCTTAACTTGTCAACTTCAAATACGTTTATATCTTCACAGACATAAGAGTACATCATTGCCTTCAGTTGTTCAGACGACTTTATGGTTGTCATGATGTCAATTGGAGCGAGAATTATATTGTCACATTGCTCTATTTCTAGGCCCACCTGAAGGATATGCAACACAATACAGTCAACATCTATGTTACAGACACTCAACATTCATACTCTGATTTATACCATTGAATATATTCGTCCTAAAGAAGTGGTACTTTACCAAACGAATTAATCCGAATTTGAGTAGAGCCCAATCCTTTTCCCAAGTTGCCTTCATCAAAGTTGCATAATCATTATCCAGGCAAGCCATTATAAAATGTTGTCCATCACTGAGCAAGAAGGAATCCAAAGACGGCGAATGATCCAGAATCTGCACTTGTTGTGGTTCTTGATTCCTTTCGGTATGACTATCGGATAGTAGTTCACTTTCCAGTGACTTATAGATCCATTGTGTTAGCATGTTAAAAAACATGGAAGGTTTACAAGTCTAAATCAATTACTGTTCTCCTTCTTCTGGAGTCCTCCCTTGGTCATGTTCGCTTTCTTCTTCAAGGAAGCTACTCTCTTCTCTTTCTTGTTGGCAATCTTTTCCATTCTCTCATACAAAAGTCTCTTATGACGACTC
>NW_014569361.1:0-21578 GCF_000743755.1 Blastocystis sp. subtype 4 | reverse complement strand
CAAGAAGATTGTTGTCGATCTTGCGCTGGTTATCGAATGTAAGGAAGAGGAACTACTCCCTGAACGATTGTTGTGTGCTTGGCGAGCAGCACGACCTGACCTTACCCGTACTGTTAACATTGATTGATTTTGGGTTTGCTATATGTTTGTTTAGAGTAGGAGGTCTCATTGGTGAGTGGACATTAAGTTACTTAATGGATCTGTTATGGAGCTTTAGTAAAGCACAAAATTCGACTTCTGCACTATCAAGTGTATCCATAGAGAAGGATTTGATTCTTGTCAGTCTCGAAGCATATTCCATTCTCATGGATTTCGATCCATTATCCATTCAGAAGTTGGTATGGAATGGTTTAGTACCCATTCGTTTACATGGATGTGACATGCCTACAGTCTATGTACTATTATGACTGAATTCTAAGTAGGTAATGGGAAGAAGAATTTCTTATCTTCCTCTCCTTCTGGAAGACTCCATTGCTCTCAAAGATACCTTGGAGCGATACAAAGAGAACGGAATTCAATTTCTTACAATGAACATTCCCTTAAACTGGGAGATTCCTATTGGTATATTGTATGACTTGTATTCTGTCAATAATGAACCATTGGAAATAGAGGTTTCAGCGTGTCTTACTAAACATGTGTGATATATTGATAGTACTCATATAGTATATTCCTTATCTCAGCATTCATGATTTGGAAAACAGGTTCCGAAACAGTTTGAAAGAGGAATATCATCTATATTCGTCATAATACATAGGGTATTTTCAGTGAATATGGAAGAATTGACCTGTTAATGCAACAAACGGCACAATCTCAGTCAAATCAATTCAAATCAATAATTTCAGGTGACACCAACCTTATTCAATAATACTGAAGGCGATTATGTTCTATATGAAAGAAGCAACTTGTCTTTAATGAATGATTGTCAGCGGCAAGGATTCTTAGTCAAAATATATCGTTGTTATCAACCGGCAGTTATCAAAAAGTACACATTGACAGAAGGGCAACAGAATATAATAGGAAAGGACTGCATAATTCATGGAATTCGTCCCAATTCATGCAACATCACAAAACTATGGGAAACAATGAAATATCCTGACCACATTCTTCATGTTGTTGAAAAAGACGATGATCACCAGTAAAGTGATAAATAGGTTCTAGTTGGGTTATTTGTAACAAATATGGATAATAGGAGCTATTTCAGTACTGCCATAAAGAGGGTTGATTTATTCTGATTTGGATTCATATCGATCTTTGTTTTAAGTCACTTACTAGATTCCTCATCAAGTCTATCATATGACAGGAACGGTTGCGAAGAAAGTCGCCCATTACCAGTCGATGGCATCAGTAGTTGTTTATTTTATCTTTTCAACATAGAAATGCCTTCAGAAGTCATGTGAGATTATTGATAAGGATGCTAACAAGATTAAAACGTGGTTACATGAATGTGTTGTCGGTGGATTAAAATGTAATATCTAGCTTTCTTCCCATCGAATTATTGATAAAGAGATGGATTTCATAAGTTCAAAAGAAATGACAATAGAAATTAAACCGATTACTGTGAAGCCAGATGAAGTCGTTATTTCTCAGGCAAGAGATCAACCATCCCAACCGATGTCGAATCAACTGATAGATGTAACCTCTAGAACAGAAAGTGATATATATAAGAAGTATAGCGCAATGACATTCAAAGAAGTTAAAGAAGAATGTGCTCGATTACACATTTCTTGTTCAGGATTACGCCAAGACTATGTTAGGAAACTTGTAGCTTATGAATTGGACCGATTGGTAGTATTTGTGACGGTTAATAATGCTTAGCATATTTCAAATAATCGTCCAATCGCTGTGATACCACGAGTTACCAATTTGTCTCCGAGTAGTTTCTGACTCTATTTTTAATCAAAGATCATTCTCCAGTGAGAGATTCTCCTCAACAAAAAGTCATTATTCCCACATTAAGTGTGTTTCAATTGTTGAATTGAGTGTAGTTCGCATTCCTTCCGCTTCGTCTACGCAGACTCCTTCGATCACATCACCATCATCCATAAATCAGCCTACAAATCTAGTAGAAAATGGACAGTCTCCGAGGCATCTTGGAAATTGTATTCAGCCTAAATCTACTATGCAAGCTCATTCGTCTCCGTCCAGAGCAAACTCACCTGCACTCACATCGCCTGTCAACTCGCCCACACCTCCATCACCTGCAAAACCTCGTTCACCTTCACCTCCTGTGAGGATCCACTCTGGCTCATCCACTAACATCACATCCGGTGTTTTGAAGCAAGTTTATTATCCAACCCGATCTCCTCAGCAACAGCCATCTTCTGAGCCTCTTCGTTCACCTCAATCATCGGGTTTTGTCTCTTCGTCCTCACCAAAGGCACGTTTTGGCCTGTATCAAACAACATCATCTCCTGAAATGCGTGCCAATCCAGTGATCCAACGATCCTTCAAGAAGCCAGCATCTGCTGTAACTGTTGTGAAGAAGAAACCAGATATTGCTGAGGATCAGTTCAAGAGGAAGCAAATACCAGATTGGGCAAGGGGAGAGCAGTTGAAAGATGCTATTCGAAGACAGTATGAGGCTGAAATCAACTATGTAGAGCAGTGAGGATAGGATGAGAAATAGAATCTACAGGCTAGTGATATATTCCAGTTTCCTGATGGAGTGGATTTAGAAAGTGTGAATCATTGATGTTGATGACCGGTAGTGATTCTTGGACCCTTCTTACGACGTGAAATACCAACAAGAGGATCATCAGCAGATTGGGACGGTGAAGTCAATGCTGATCGTGCTCATCCCTATAAAGATTTAGAGTTAAGTGATGACGGCATACCAGAATTTGATTCTATGTCAGATAGTTCTTTTATTTCCCTTTCCTCTTCCTCTTCTTCTCTTGTTTGTTTGTCATTTCTTTTTCACATCAGCGTGTTACTGTTTCTTAGCAGTAAATGTACGATCTTACGTTTTGTGCTAAGTGAAAGATGCGTGAAAAAGAATCAGTTGACGATGTTGATGACGCTAAGGAGAATAGCGATATATCAGAAAGTCCTTCTGATTCTGGATCGTATGAGAGTATGGAATTGGTGAAGTAGACTTAAGGATAGATGAGGAGAGTCAAACACCTATTGAAACCCCAGTTGATGAAGAGGATGAGGAAGTAAAACGGGAAGTAAAAGAATAATGAGATTGATATATGTAGAGACAACGATTAGCAGAATTGGAAGCCATTCGTTACCAGAAGATAAAAGAAAAACAAAACAAATTGCTCTCGGCTATTCGAATGAAAGAAAAGGGTGATTCCGGTTTCTGTGAATTCTGTCTGTAACTTGTAGAACATGCCCCTACCCTCTCTCCAATTGAATCTCTTGCCCAACAAGCTGAAGTGTATTCCAGTTTTGTATCGTTAGGACAATTTGATACAGAAGCGCCCTCTACAGAATCTGTAAAGCATGTAGGCACTTCAGATAACCGTCGAGTAGAATTTAGTATTTCAGTTTTATTGTAGTATGCTCAGTCTTCTGTTGATGACATGATTGATTCGGATGACGACTCGATAAATTCTGTAGCACGCTTAACAACTCAGCCAAAATGCATTGTTGGAGGAACTATGCGACCCTATCAAATTGAGGGTCTGAATTGGCTGATTGCCTTATACAACAATGGAATTAATGGAATCTTGGCAGATGAAATGGGATTAGGAAAGACTCTTCAAACAATTTCACTCCTTGGATACTTATATGAATGTCGAGCGATTAATGGTCCTCATCTTGTGATCGTCCCGAAATCAACTGTATCGAATTGGCATCGAGAGTTCTTGAAATGGTGTCCATCTCTTCATGTTGTTGTTCTTCAAGGAGATCGAGATACGCGAGCTAAAATAATTTCAAGTCAATTACAGACAGGACACTTCAATATTTGTATCACAAGCTACGAGCTTGTATTGAGAGAACGAAACGTTTTAATAGGAATTAGTTGGTGTTATATGGTTATTGATGAGGCTCATCGTATCAAAAATGAAGCTAGTGCACTCAGTGTTGTAGTACGACAGTTATCCACACAATATCGTTTACTTATCACAGGTACACCTCTTCAAAATAATCTTCATGAACTCTGGGCCTTATTGAACTTTCTAATGCCAGCAGTGTTTACTAGTGCAGATTTGTTCGATTCATACTTCAGTACTAGTATTCAATCAGATGTTATTCGTCGGTTACATACTGTAGATTCATATGTGGTCGCTCATATGCAGATTCTTCGACCTTTCCTCTTACGTCGATTGAAATCAGATGTTGAAAAAGACTTGCCTCCAAAGAAGGAAATCAAATTGTATGTTGGTTTAACAGATATGCAACTCTTTTGGTATAAGAATGTCTTAAAGAAAGTATTATAAGAATGGAAGTATAAGTGATAGGATATAGAAGCCTTAAATAGTATTGGTGGAGCCAGTCGTGTTCAACTAAACAACATCTTAATTCAACTTCGGAAAGTTTGTAATCATCCTTACCTCTTTCAAGGTGCTGAACCCGGTTACTGGTGATTGATTTGATTGATATTATAGGTCCTCCATATACAGATGGTCCCCATCTTTGGGAGAATAGTGGAAAGATGCAATTGCTTGATAAGTTATTGATTCGAATGAAAGAGCAGGGTAGTCGTGTTCTTGTATTCTCTCAAGTGAATGTGGAAATAGAGAATAAGTAATAGATGACTCGAATGCTTGATATTCTGGAGGATTACATGCGAATCAAGGGATATGATTATTGTCGTATTGATGGTCAGACTACTGTATGTCTACTTTGAATGTATGAATGGTAGAGTGAAGATCGAGAGATACGAATGGATGAATTCAATAAACCTGATTCAGAGAAGTTTTGTTTTCTTCTCAGCACACGTGCTGGTGGTCTAGGTATCAATCTAGCTACTGCAGATGTTGTGATTCTCTATGATTCTGATTGGAATCCTCAAGCTGACTTACAAGCAGAAGATCGAGCACATCGTATTGGACAGAAGAAGACAGTGCGTGTGTACCGACTGATCACAGAGAAGACTGTAGAGGAGAAAATTATTGAACGAGCTGAGAAGAAATTACTTCTGGACGCTGTGGTCATTCAACAAGGCCGATTAGCATCACCTAGTGCAAAGATCTCAACTCGAGAAATGGCAAGTATTGTGACCTATGGAGCAGACTTCATTTTCTCTTCAGAGAAAGGGACATTTACTGTAGAAGAGAAGGATTGGATGAAGTATAGGATGAAGATATTGATAAGATCCTTCAGACAGGAGAAGAACGGACACAACGTGATAGTGAGAAGCTCCAACAGTCAATGAGCAGTTTAGCAAGTTTCCGATTAGATGGAAAGGATGAATTTGATATTTATGGTTTCAATGGGGAGAATTTCCGCAATAGGGAGGTTGTATCGACTTTCATCAATCTTCCTGCTCGAACCAAGAAACGAACACAAGAGGTTAAGAAGGTGAAAAAAGAGAAGATATTTTGTCCATACCAAGATTTCCAACTATTTGATATTCCTGCACTCATGGTGATTCTTGAAAAGGAAGCGAAATTGACTGCCGAAACAAAGCGAATTCATAAAGTGATTGAAGAAGAAGAGATTGAGCTGTAGCAAATTCGAGAATTGAAGAGCAAGGTGGAGCGAGGTGAACCTGAAGCTACAAAGATAACCGAAGCTCTCCAAGAGCAATTGAATGATGTGAGATCAGAGAATGAATGTGAGATTAGTGTCATTTATCAGAGGAAGACCAACGAGAGAAGGATCGATTGCTTGGAGAAGGTTTTGCTGATTGGTCTCGCAGTGATTATCGTCGCTTTATTCAAGCTTGTGAGACGTATGGACGATCAAGCACAACTGCAATTGTTGAAGCAGTATCGTCAGCAACTGGGAAGAGCAGTAGTGAAGTACGTAGATATATGAATGCATTTTGGAAGAAGTGAGTTTGATGGAAGATTATAATGCATAGAGCATCAACAACACCTGGATTTAAGCGAGTCCTAACACGGATTGAGAAAGGTGAACATCGCTTGTGTAGAAAACGAGAAATAGAGCTGGTATGGAAATGAAAAAGAGGTTGAACACTAGGCAATCTCACGGAAACTGAGTGAATACTCAGATCCATTTAATACTTTCAGTTTAGCAATGCCAATACAACTTTCTAAAAATTACACAGTGGAACATGATCGGTTCCTATTGTATTGTATCATACAATTGGGTTATGGAAACTGGGATGCAATTCGACAAGAGATTCAGCGCTGTCAGGAGTTCCAGTTTGATTGGTATTTCCGAACTCGTTCAACATGGGACATCCAGAGACATTGTGACACATTGATTCGATTAATCGAAAAGAGTCTTGATAGAGCTGTTGTTAAAGGAAGAGGTAAAAGAAGCAGAAAGGATAGTGATGAAGATGATCCCGAGATGGTGAAAGAAGAAACCCGAAAAATGGGAAAAAAGAGAAAGAAGTGATAAAAGAGGAAGCTATTTGATGTTCGTATTTTTGTTCCTATTAGTTTGTGTTCCATAATGAAGCACGGGGATCATCACTACAGAATTGGTTCAACCAATAATATTGTTCAGATGATCTCTGTTGGTTTGACGAACCCCACAAATAAGTAAACTATGAGCGAAGAGAAACGAAAACCAAATGCAAAAGTGATTGTGATAACAGGAATGTTGGTCGTTTCCGCAATCCTATTGTTAAGTAGAACTGAGATTATACATTAATAGAATAGTATTGGGACCAAACAAGGTTCTCCGTGCTCCATGGAACTATATATCACAGTACATTGGTTGGTTGTACTTTTGTGCTTGGAGTGTATCATTTTATCCTCAAGTATATTTGTTTCCAGCTGTTCATGGATAGGTATTTCTCAACTATAAACGACGAAGTGTAGTTGGTCTCTCTTTTGACTTTCTGGCGTACAACTTTGTTGCCTTCACCTTTTACACCATTTATAACTATTCACTTCTCTATGTTCCAGAGATCCAACGCGAATACCAGGAAATGTTCCATCAGCACGTTCCAGTGGGACTTCTCCGGTTCTCTGATGTGTAGGTTGTACTAAATGATCTATTTTTCTCCGCTCACGCTATGATTATCACTTGTGTGACAATCACGCAATGCTTTTTCTATGAACGGAATGGGCAGAGAATTAGCTATACTGCTATTATTATTTTGAGTCTAGTTGGTATTTTTGTGGTTTTGTGTATTGTGGGCGTGAAGATGCATTGGTTTACATGGCTAACACCTCTGATTGTGATTATTGTGCTTTCCAATATCAAGTTGGTTATTAGCATCATCAAGTATATCCCTCAGCTAGTCTTTAACTACAGACGCAAGTCAACATATCCTTAGTATCCAAGGTATTTTGGTTTCTTAATAAATACTGTGGGTTGGACAATCTACAACATCCTCCTTGATTTTAGTGGTGGCCTCCTTTCAATTCTTCAATTTTTCATCAATTGTTGGGTACTGAGTAAGTACAACAGCGTTGTTGTCACATAGATGAGTGGTCTGGCTTAAAGAGCAACTTAGTCAAGCTGGGTTTAGGAAGTGTTAGCATGTTCTTCGATATTCTATTTATGATCCAACATTATATTTTGTATCCTAATCATGAGGAACCTGCTCCTTCAACTCGTCTTTTAGATGATGTAGAGAAATATGATGTTGCGCATATATCGAGTAACAATCTTCAAGCTGTCAAAACACCTTACTCCTCTTTGTTAACAAACAATCCATATATCAATTATTTAATGTTCCATTTCACTACGCGGCACTGGATCAGGAAGAACCTTGCTCTTCTTGATGTAGCGTTCATTTATGGTAGGACCAATTCCCTGGTAACCACGGCTAGAGATCAAAAACACAATAAGAACGGACCAAGACTCAAAAATTGATGCAAGTGCTCCTATGAAGAATGTTAACTTGAGAAAATCAGGAACGTTTCCACGCTAGACTCAAAGAACAACACAATTCATACAGAAATTCCTGCTATAGCACCTGCTCCTGCTCCTGAAACAAAATAGGTCCACCAATCGCTCTTTTGACGAAGCGAGTACTAGAAAGTCAGAGGAACTGTTTTCTATTACCATCCAGCTCCCAAGTCCTTCGTATGCAACACCACATAAAGCAAGAATCGCCTAGACCATCATCTCTGGAACAAGAGATTTACCGCAGGACGAAGAATCATCTTGGTAGATTGACCGATGGTTTTCGGACGAACTATTCATTGATCCAAATCTCAACAAGCCCAACTATCCGGTTTGTAGGGAGACACAACCCAGACAGTACTAACACCACCGAAAAAAGATCCGATGCACAAACCAGACCACTAAAAGCTAAGCCAAAATCATGAAGACTGACGAATCCTCGAGTGATTCTTCTCTTATAGTCACCGTCATCGGTAGGTTTCATTGTAGCCTTGAACTTTTCCCAACAACGCATTTTCGTGGAAAACAAGGGGATCTTGAACGATTCTCCAAATCCAGTGACCAGTGATCATGAGCATTTGATTATCAACAATCCTCACACTGAATACTCCAACAAACACTAGAGAGGTATACAATTATTCCTGCTTAAGAGAGTCGAAGCTCAGAGGATGACCCGTAATCCTTTCATAGATGCTCAGCACATCATCAGCAACAGTCTCAAAGTGACTACAATTCACTTTAAATCTAAAAACTTACCTTGTAGCATCATAGGAAGTGGAAATATAGCAATGATCCTCCTTTCCATCAGCCACAGGTTCATACGTGTCAGAGACCTCATCAAAACGCGCGATAATATCTCCAAGAAGATCAATCGCAGGAGCCAGCTCGTTCACAGGATCATCAGTCTCCACGGTAGTTGAAGCAATTGCAATGTAAATACCCTTAGCACAAACGGCGTGATCCCAAGAAACCACTGATACGTAAATATCTAGAGATGAGAGGATAAAAGAAGATTTACCAGAGTCGTGTTGGGGATAGCCAGCACGCTTGATCTGCTTTGCAGGGATAATGATCTGAGCAGACTTACAGTCTGTGGCTCCAGCAACGGGGTGATTGAGGAAGCAGATAGATCGAACCACCTTGCCCGTCTCACGCAACATGTCATCAGGGAAGTACGAAGGATCGCCAACAGCAAAGTCACACGAGGCAGCCTCACCATCGGATACTACTCCCTTGATGTGGCCCTCGTCATCAAAGAGAAGTTCATCAGGATTGCGATTCAACATGAATACACCTCCCTTAATAGCACAGAGACGAGAGAAACCTTCAGGAAGACCACCCAAACCATACATGGGATAAATGTAAGGAGAAGATCCATACTGATTCACCGAATAACCATACAACTTCATGGCTTTCACAGTCTCTAAAGCAGGCTCATCCAAATATTCATCATTCAAACGAAGAGCCATAGCATGACCAGTGAATTCCTGACAATTCTCATCCAAACCATACTGCTTGAAGAGCTCTCGCATTGTAGTATGCTTCAGAGGCACATCGGCATCAGCAGGCACGCCATCCTCTCCAGGAATCTTCATTTGTAATACATCAGACAAGAAGGAACGGTATTTCATCTTCTGCATCAAAGAAAGGAGAGGAGTACTCAAAGCCTCCGAGGTAGTAGCAGGCATCTAGAATAACAATCAACCTATACAACTACCTTGCTGATCTTCTTATTCTTTCCTCCATAGACAAAACTTCCCTCAATCTTCTTGAACTCCAAATAGTTTGTGACTTTGGTAAGCACAAGCATGTTAACCAAGTTTCCACAAGCCATAATGAATTTGGGAATCAAATCAACATTGTAGTCACGGTTCTGACCCAATGTATCAATTTCCTGTTGTGTGGGTACACGATCATAGAACTTCTTGTAAAGGTTCTAAAATATGAATTCATGAATGGGATTCAAACAGTCAGATTCAAAGAAGCACAATCACCTCCATAGTAGTCATTACGATCAAGAACGAGGACCTACGAATGAAAACACGAAAACTCTTCAACTTTCTTTCCTTCAGTAGCCAGTAATCCAGCAACAATACATTCTTTCAATCCGGTACCAAGAATGACTGCATCATACTTACCATCAGCAAGGGCAGGGTATTCAACTCCAAGAATGGTTACAGGTGGAACGGGATCCATGATATAATACGAAGAATAATCGAATCTTAGGTTATACTAAAGATGCTTCTCAAAAGGTACCATCAATTCAGTGTGAATGTGTTGATTGATTACAATACAATAATCGAGAGATTACCACTGGACGCTTTTCTATTGATCCGCTGTTAAGAGTAAATTCCCATTTTCTCTCGTCTCTCTTTTGGTGTTGCTTCCAGATTATTGTTGATTCTTCCTCCCTCGAAGCCATATTATAAGCAAGAATGAAGTATGGTGGACCATGTGATGAAATTTATCCGTAGTATTACCGGTTCTTATGAGTGGCCAACTGATGCAAGTCATTATGAATTTCAGGGGATGATTGGCAAGGTAAGACATTAACAGTGTAATTAAAAGTCAAGGGTGCCTTTGCTAAGGTGTTTAAGGCGAGGTGCAAGGATAACAACGCTATTGTTGCCATCAAGATTCTAAAGTTGGAAGATGCGTCAATTAATCTAGAAGACATTCGCAAAGAAGTTCTCACAATGAAATTATGCAATAATGAACATGTTTTAGCTTGTTATAGTTGTTTTAATGTTGGCTGTACGCTCTGGATCATTACACCGTTGATGACGAAAGGTTCATTCCTTCGTATCCTACAGTACCTGCGAGAACATAAGAAAGTTCACGATGGACAAGGTTTTGAGGTATTTGTTTTGTTAGCAAGAGTAATTAGTAGGAGAGTATCGTTGCTTACATCATTCGAGAAACAGCTAAGGGTCTAAAGTATCTTCATGACTCTAACCTCCTTCATCGGTTCTAATAATGAATAGATGTGATTTGTAGAGATGTGAAAGCAGGAAACATTCTTGTAGATGGAACAGGAAATATTCGTCTAGCAGATCTCGGTGTGGCCCGTGTGCTTGAAGGGACAATGAAGAAACAGGAAGCACGTACTTTCGTTGGAACTCCCTGTTGGATGGCTCCTGAGGTGATGAATCGAGAGCGATACGACTCAAAGGCAGATATCTGGTCTTTGGGAATCACTGCTCTGGAACTCTTCAAAGGATATCCTCCTCTGGCGAAGTTCGAACCCATGGAAATCCTCATTCGCACGGTTCAGGGAGAACCGCCCTCATTCCAATGTTATAACGACAACAGTCCAATCAAGCCATCAGCAAACTTCACTTCTTTGGTGAGTTCTGTTCTGAAGAAGGATCCAAATCAACGATACAGTGCTGATAAAGTATTAAGTCATCGTTGGATCACTTCATTGGCAGATCAAGGGAGAGAAGATCTTCTGAAGCTGTTAGCGGAGATTCCAGATCTGGAAGGAGAGGGATTACCTTCAATGGTATTCACAGATATGATGGGTGGTTTTGTGAAGAATACGACATGGAACTTTGATTTGTCGTAGGAATGTGGAATAAATATGAGGAATAGAGCGACTAAACGAGAATCAACAAAAGAATCGGGTGAATGGCTTGCCAAGTTTAATAGTGTATGAACTGATAGAGATCATAATGGATAGGTATCTGTGAATGAAACTGAAGCTGATAAGTAATTTGTATAGTAGCTTTGTGTTTGTGTATATAACGAATATGCTAGAATGTGTTGAAGAAACCAAAGTCATAAAAGAACACATATTACAAGTACTCATCGTACTGCTTCTCAAATGTAGCTACATCGGTAGCATTCCCCTTTTCCTTCAATAGATTTCGAATTGAAGTACAAAGGGTTTTGGTTGGTGTAATCTATGAATGAAGAATGAATACAACTAAAACCAAATGCTGTTCAACCATTTCATCAAAGAGTTTCAGTCCTTCAGTAGGATTCGAGTACATCAGTCCGTATGTCAAATATACAAACATATCAGATTGAATGTACTGATCAGCGAAGCATAAGGTTCTGTAAATGTTGCGAAATGAGTCTGAAGTACCATGAGCTCGTAACTATAGATCATGACAGGAATTCATGAAAACCAAGTGAATCATGTCGTTAACTTTCATTTCCAGCTGAGTATTATGCATTGCTGAGCGACGCTGACGATGATGTTTTCCACGCAGATAGACTTCATCCACATACAACAACACACAATCAACCACTTGCTGGGAATGCGCTGTCTCGGTCCACTGGAGTATCTCCTACTCTTTAGAGACTGAAACTGTTACCTACTAGCATCTCATTGGTAGATAGGAGAATCTGGAGATCAATTAACTTCTTCATGGCAGCGACAGAGACCGATAATGATGAATGTGTCGATATCTAGAATCAATAAAGATATTCATCATTACGAATTTGAGTCCTTCGAAGAATTCCACTGATCGATTGCGCATGGAACATCGAATCATATCTGCATATTCGCTGATATCTTCGGAAGATTTGCATCGCTGTTCCAACCAGCATTGAGAGTACAATCGTGTGAATACATCGTCATCAGAACGAATTGTGAATTGATACCCGGATTGGATAAGTTCGCCAATAACCCGTTTCAGTCGAGATAATTCGGAGAGATCTAACTGTAGATGTTCATTGGACATTTCTCGATACAACTCAAAAACACCCTTAGGCTGTTTCTTTTCAGAAAATTTTACAATTTCACGTGAAAGAATAATATTTAAAAGAGGGGCATTCTTATGACTGAATCGAGTTTGACGGATGAAAGCAATGGTTAAACTAGACGATCGTACATCTATAGAATTTAGAAGAATACTGAGAATGGGAAGAGAGATAAAACAATTCTGTTCTCGCATCTTGGTAATAATGTGATTACAGAGTGAATCATATTCAGAATGAAGAACAAGAGTACGAAGAATATCTTCATACTGAATAGACGTTATCTTCACATTCTCATTGAACAGTTGATACACATAACTTATCAGTTTTTGATGAGAGTCACAGACACGATATGCATGAAGGAGAGCGTCAATGAGAGAAGTCAGACGACCATTCCGTTTTACAGCAGATTCATACAACGTTGAAACTAATTGACTATCTCCAATTCGAGCAGCTGTAATAATCAAACACTCGTACATGTAGCTTGAAATGTAAAACTTCGAAGCAGTTAGATAGTTCAATAAACGCAATATATCAGAGGACTTGTAGCAACAATTTAGAATATTCATTATATTGATGTCAACCACATTCCCTGGGGTTGAGGGTAACAATTCTGCAACTTTATCAAAGCTTCCGCTGTGCAATGCCTGAGATAACTGAGAAGCAGCAGTAGTTACTGTAGGAGAAATGGCTTCTGATGTCAATAATCGAACTTGTACACGTTGTACAGCCAGAAGGCCAATCTATATCCTAAGAAAATGAGATATTACCAACATTCCCCAAGTGTCGATTTCGACCCCACCGAAAGCAGAATTTCGTTTGCGATACAAACGAAGTCACTCTATATATTAGAATGAACTGATTCATCAACCTTCGTAACATGAGAATGCAAACAAACACAATCAATGTCTATGACTACGATGTGAATGACTCCTAGAATGACTTCGATGATGGGAATGTCTTGACCGGCTTCGAGAACGCTCTCTATGAGAACGATTGCGTTCTTCTCTTCTATGTGACGTACCTATGGGTAATTCTCCGCCAATTCCAATCTACTTCGATCTGTAGATCCATTATAAGTTGTCATCACTTCACCACGTCTTCGCCGGTTCCATAGTTTTGCCACAGACTGGCTGAAGTCCACTTTGATACGCCGATCATCAATTAGCACATTGTTCATCTTGTAGTAAGCATCGACTGCTCCCTGCTCTGTTTCAAATTCGATGAAAGCATATCCCAGACTATTTCCCGTTGTGTGGTCACGAATAATCTAGATAGTAATATGAATACAATATAGTACCTCACAACTCTTTACACCAAACCGGAAGAAGATCATCTTCAGATCCTCGTCTTCTGTAATAGGATTCAACTGACATACAAATAGTACATTCTCTGGAGGCTTCACATCCGCATCCGGAAGATCACCCAACATCTCCAAAATCACAGCATTGCTTTGAGCTTCGAGACGTTTCTTCTCCTTTTCCAGTTCTTCTAGAGATTTACCTTGATTCTTGTCTTTCAAATCATCTTTTGTGAGACCACGAGGGACGACTTCCTCTTCAGGAACTGTCCGTTCTGGAGAATGATCTGGAACAACTAATCCCTTGGGATCATCGAAAGGATCATCAAGAATGATTGTATGAAGAATTCGAATATCTACATAGGGACGGAATTTTTCGTTGCAAAAGCTCTAAAGGAAATCAGTCATATCAAAAGTACATCATTTATCTTCTCAAGTACATCAAGTCCTTCTACCACTTGACCAAAGATCGTATGTTTCTTATCGAGAAAAGATATATTATCTCGAAGAGTCATATAAAACTGAGAGCCATTCATGTTCTCCTTCTTGTTGGCCATTGCAACGGTTCCCATCTTTGTGTGCTTCAACTTCCGATCTATTTCGTCTCCAAAAAACCGTTTCTCCGGTCCTTCACTACAACTCAAAAACAATCCATTCACCTACATCTTGCCAAAAATAGACGTTCCTCCCTTTCCTGTTCCTATCAATGATCCTTTGACACTAGAACTACCTGTAGGATCACCAGTTTGAGCAATGAAGTTCTGTTGCACGTTAAAGAACAGACAGTTATTATAATACTTGATTTTGCACAACTTTAGGAAGTTGAGACAAGTCTTGGGGCAAGACTCACAAAAGAGGTCAATTGTCATGGTTCCTTCTGTGGTCTCAATAATCACACTCATTTCTCTGTAGCAGTGATTTAGCAATCACAAATCTGTTTGCAAAACAGAAATGTGAATTCTCAACAAACACAAAGTACATTATATTAATTCTCCAACGTCACCGAAGTCCTACAAATCAAATTCATGCCTTACAGGTACATCACGCGTAAACATGGACAGAGGATAATAATCCACCTGAACTTGGTTTCCATTAAAGGTCTTCAGACGGAGATTCTTTGCAGCTCCAGCAGCCTCCAACACCGAAGAATACTGGACAAAAGCATATCCCAGACCAGGTACTTCCGACTCACCTTTCTGTGGATGACTCACACTGGATACAACGTACATGAATACGAGGAACTTTTAGAGCAATGACCGTACCGAAATTGCGGCAACCTTCTGAAAGATCATCTAACAAAGCCTGATAATCTTCATCTTCCTCCAAATCCTCTAGTGATATAATATTACTCATCCGCAGAACAGGAGAAGGATCTAATCAGCAATTCGTCTCAAATCATACTTGAAACAACAGACACTCGCTGAGGGAAGCCAGGCCATTTCTTATCCGGGACTTCCACTTTGATCACTGTACCGTTGTAAATAGGGAGATCTTGAAGTCCTTCCATGGCAATCTCATAATTCAACTGCTCACGATACCTGCTTATGATAAAACAGTTCATTTCCTACTCCACTACAGCATCTCCTAAGAAGTGTTCGTCATTATCACGAAGCATGTAAATCTTTCGTACTCCACCGAATGGATCACAAAGAGAACGGATTTCCGATTCCTCTAGCTCTGGTGGGATGTTATGCATCAATACACACTTATTAAGGTCATATCCAAGTTTTACTATACATCACACTCAAGATACTCACTTACGGTCTTCTGAGGTCATAACGACCGAAGGAACATTCGCATCCGTTTCAGCATCAGGTTCACGATATGTTTCCAACAATTGACGACCCACACGAACCACTTCATCGTACTCTTTCTCTGCATTACTTCCTGTACAGATTTGAAGAAGAAGATTTGGATCCAGTTTGGGAGGTTCCGTATCTGGACCTGTGTAATCCTTGGGACGATTCACTCGCATAACACTACCAAATACGGTCAAACCATCCAATGCAAGTCCATTTGTAGCCTCAGCAGTTGAACGCATTTCAGCAATAGCAGTCGATCCATTCGCCTCCATACCGACTCCTGAACATGGATTTCCAGGACCCGTAGTCAGTTTTAGACTCATCATCAAAATATTTATCGAATTCTAGATGTCTACTACAAAATCAGAACTTACACAGAGTTCATCAGGTGTAATTGTGGGAGGAACTCCTGAAATGGCCAATGAAGTCATTCCTGAATAACCTGTCAACATAGAGTCCGAAATCGACAACATCATCGCACCAATTCCCTACATCATAATCACTATCGAAAATAGAGTTCTACAGATGCTCCTGACTTGTCTCCAGGTACAATTCCC
Organism: Blastocystis sp. subtype 4; assembly: GCF_000743755.1. NCBI lineage: Eukaryota > Bigyra > Opalinata > Blastocystidae > Blastocystis > Blastocystis sp. subtype 4. Next base: position 5,265 of record NW_014569361.1, on the reverse strand, counting down.
GTCATATGAGGATCCTTCTTAGCATTCTGGAATAATCGATCCAATGCTACAAGTTAGCATAGAAATATGAAATCACGCACTTTGCTTTAATGTATTCCCAGGAGCTCGTTCTTCCGAAGGAGAAGACGTCCTACCATATTGTTAGCATTCTAATTCAAAGAGCAAACATAATTCATTTCAGACTTCATAGATTGAGATCCTACCTATCTCTTGAACGATGTCTTCTTGAACGATCTCTACTACGTGACCGATGTCTTCTAGAACGATCTCTTGATCTGGAACGACGACCCATGGAATGAAATCTGCGTTTTTCCAAATGGATACAGAATCACGGTTTTAGGATAATTCTAGCAGATATTGATTCTCGCAACTCATTTCTTTCTCCTTCATTCTTGCCTCGGAAAGAATTGTATTTGAGGTGATGTTGGGTAAGGTAGGAATTTGGTTCACGTGTGAATACTAATTCTCTAGTTGTTGCAGGGATCCATTCTGAGACCTCAAATGGCCTCGAATATGATTCGGATGACATCCTGTATTTTTACAAATCCGATGCGATGGTTTAGCAAAACATATGGTTGATTTTGGGCTTCTTTTTGACTCTTAGATCCAAAGGCCGTGAAGGATGCTCCAAGACCGAAGGCTGAAGATTTTAAATATTCTGAACCGTATCTGTATCATATGACGGAAGATATGCTCAATGAGTTCCCGGAGGACATGAAACGCGTATTTGGAATTAGTACACTTGGTCAAAGCGACTTGAATAAAGTATATGGAAGTCGTCCAGAATGATGTGTAGTTGAAGAAGCAGGAAATTGTTGCTAAGTTCCAGCGAAAGGCTTCTGACACAGGTTCTTCAGAAGTACAAAGTGATTCCATGTTTTGAGAATCACTTGTAGTTGCTCTTCTTACAGAACGCATTCGTCGTTTGACAGAACATTTATGGTATCATCATAAGGATTATACTGCGAAGAGAAGAATGTATATTCTAGTGGGAAAGAGAAGTAAGGCAGTACAGAATCGTTGATCTGTAGAGAAGTTGATGAAGTATCTTCGTAATAATAACTTTGAGCGCTATGTGTACACGATTCGCGAACTAAAGATGAACGATATTGGACCTAGTCTTCCTCTTCCTAGCTACAGACAGAATTCAGGCATGTCTGAATTACGTCTTCGTTTCCGAAATGAGAATCTCTATCCTCCAAATCCTTTCTATCAGGATGGAAGACCAGAATAATGTATTTAGACTATGTGTTTGTTTATAATGCATTTTGGACAAACAGTTCAACGCGAAAACAGATCGAAAAATTAATCGCTTTCCGAACTGGAGCTGCTCGATTCCTTCTTCGATTTCTTTGAAGACTTCTTAGTAGGCTTCTTCTTGGGTTTCTCCTCCTCACTTTCCGAACTACTGCTGCTAGAAGAGCTAGATTCCTTCTTGGCAGCCTTCTTCTTGGGCTTCTCTTCCTCACTCTCCGAACTACTGCTGCTGGAAGAGCTAGATTCCTTCTTAGCAGGCTTCTTAGCGGGTTTCTTAGCAGGTTTCTCATCCTCACTTTCTGAACTGCTGCTGGAAGAACTAGATTCCTTCTTAGCAGGCTTCTTAGCAGGTTTCTCATCCTCGCTTTCCGAAGTCTCAGTGAAATCGCTAGAAGAACTTGATTCTTCCTTCTTAGGAGTCTTCTTAGGCTTCTCCTCCTCGCTCTCAGAGCTGCTGCTGGAAGAGCTAGATTCCTTCTTGGCAGCCTTCTTCTTAGGCTTTTCTTCCTCACTCTCCGAACTACTACTGCTGGAAGAGCTAGATTCCTTCTTGGCAGCCTTCTTCTTAGGCTTCTCCTCCTCACTCTCTGAAGACTCTGTAAACTCACTTGAACTCGACTCTTCCTTCTTAGCAGCCTTCTTCTTAGGCTTTTCCTCCTCACTCTCGCTCTCACTTGAAGAGCTTGATTCCTTCTTCGCCTTCTTACTCTTCTTCTTAGGCTTCTCTTCGCTCTCCGAACTCGACTCATCGCTTGAGCTTGATTCCTTCTTCGCCTTCTTGCTCTTCTTCTTAGGCTTCTCTTCACTCTCGCTATCACTATCAGAGCTATCATAGTCATCTGAGTTCTTCTCAGCATCTGACATAATCTCACGACCGAAGATCACATCGAAAGGACGAACCACAGAGCCCAACATCTCAATAATCTTATCATAGTCCATAGTGGTCACATCCACTCCATTGATAGCAATAATGTAATCATGAGGCTTGATCAAATGACTACGCTCAGCTTGCAGACGAGAATTACGAGGACCATGATTGAAACGTTTTACCTTGCACACAGCAGGCTCAGTAGGATATGATTCATACAGATCCAGACCCAAAGGACCATCCATAAACTCTACCTCAATCTCAGCCAGCTCCTTGCTCAGATCGCGGTTGATCACCTTGCCATCCTTATCTACACGCTCCTTTCCCTTCACAATAGCCGTTGTATCCACCATCTGATTCAACATAGGCCAATACTGAATAGCGAGATTGTTCACAGGAGTCAACAAGGCAGCAGACTTCTCAATGATCATCGAGGTTACAGTCTTTTCGAGTTGATGACAGATCATTGGATTCATCCACTTCAATAGTGTATTCAGAATATTTGCATAACTGTTATGCTTCACAGTTACATCCAAAGACTGCAACTTCAGATAAGGATGCTGAATCTCCAATTGAGGCTTCTCATCTACCACACGCAGCTTGAAAGCAACTCCAAACATAGCCTACAATCTCAGGAAACATATCATTTCTCACATCTTCAGTAGAACAATCAATCGAAGCCTTGCCCTTATACTTCGGGAAAGTAGACTTATCCACCTTCAGATGAATCTTCTTCATCTTTATACGGAGGTTGCGTACACCCACACGCATCTTTGCTCCATCAAGCTTACCACGATTCATAATGAAACGTACAAGAACTAAGAATTAAAATTACTTCTCGATCCTACCATCCTGAGGCTTCAGTTTAATACCCGACAGGTCAATACCACTCACACGATACTTGGTACCCTTGGCTTCACCCTTGATTACAGGCACTTCAATTGAAGGCAGATACTATCATCATTACAATTACATACATCTTACCTTCAGAAGGAAATCAAGAATAGTATCCTTCACCTTTTCAATCATCTCATCACGCTGCTTTTCATCTGACATGATAGCTTGACCCTTCTTCAAAGCACCTTCAATACCTCCTTCCTCCTTGATCTTGCGCATCACTTCCAAACCCTTGCCAATCATCTTCTTACCAGTATCATCTTCTTGTACCTTCTCCAATACACGCATACCCATCTCAGCAATCTTCTGACGATTCTCCACCACCTTATCAATCATTTCGGAGGACTTTTCGACCATTGCATTCTCCTTCTCATGATGGTGTTTCTTCTTCTTCTTATCCTTCTTCTTGCTCTCTTCGCTAGCCTTCTTAGCCGTCTCCAATCCCTTCTCCACAAATTCCTTTCCCTTCTCTGTCAACTCCTCGCCCTTCTCATTCCAAGTAGTCTTCACCTTGTCAATAGTAGATGTCACCATTTCAGAGGAAGTAAACTCTGACAGAAGACTCTTTGATAAGTCCATCATCTCCTTTGCCTCCTCTGTTTGGAGGAGATCGCCCATAACCTTCTTTCCTTGTTCTACAAGCTATATATAATAGTTTTCCCATATCTAAACCTTCTTTGTTTGCTCATCATTCACTACCGTTTCATAAGCACTCTTTCCCTTCTTCGAGAGTTCGCTGTCCTTCAGTTCATCCAATTTTTCCTTCATCTTCTCCTGCATCTCCGGATTCTCCGTAATTGACATCACCGTCTGTCCTACAAATCAGACGAAGGTGCAGATCCTACGAAGCTCCTTATTCTCCTTCAGCAATTCGGCGCCGCGCTGCAGCAGGGAATTCGTAAATTCCTTGCTCTCCTCAACAAGACCGTACTTTTGAAGCACGCTTGCACCTTGCGCTATCCAAGCCTCTCTCTTGTCTTCTGGAAGCTTGCTAAGGATTTGCTCACGAAGACTGTCTGTCTTCTTCTTGAGCCACTCAGCAGTATGCTCTCCATCCGAACTAGTTGTATCTATTCCAGGTCATCCAATATAAACACAAAATACCACTTCCTGTTGTATCACGATCCTTTGCCTCCTTGAGTTCGGCGGCAGCGCTTTCAAACTCTCTCTGCAAACTCTCAATTTCTGTATTCTGAGACATTTCTTCTGAATTCACAAAACTTAAGGAGATTTATGATCCAGATCATTGGAGACATGTGTTAAATTAGGGCTAATGCGATTATATGTATCCTATTCCCTGTATTTTTTCTCTGCTTAACATGCAATAAAGGGTCCTTTTGATTTGTACTGTTTCATTCAGAAAACAGCACGAGGCTCTAGTCACAGTTCTATTTTCGTATATTGTGTAGTAGAATGCAATAGAAAAATAGTAAGTTTGGAACACAAATGATACTGGAAATCCGCGAGATGTCAATTCTCTCTAAACAAAACTGTTCTATTACATGACTACAAAACATATACTGAAAAAACAACATATTGTGACATTATTCACAACAAAAGGCCGAATTCGTGCAATAGGCCTTAATAGAATTAAACACTCTAGATATAGAGCATTTTCGGCAGAGATTTGCGTATCGAAACACATCTATTCTATTGTATCCTGTATGCTATAACTAATATGCTAAAGCGATTGTCACTTCGGATCTCGAGCATTACCTAAGAATGAGGTAAATCTTCTAGAAACAATAGACTGGTTTAAATGGCAGCCTTTTTATTGGGTTAGAAGCAGAAGAACCAATCATCTTAGCTATTTATCAATGTACGTCTGGTTTTTACGTAGATCCCCTGACAGTTATTCTGTGGAGTGGATTCTGAGGGGCGCCTGTTTGTGAGGATCATTCTTTTTTTTCTTTTATTGGGTTTTATTTTATTTAGTCACTATGAGTTCCAATCATCCTGTTGCCATGGCCCTCAAGCCTTATGTTGCTGGTGGAAGTGCCGCTGTCATAGCGACAATGTGTGTCCATCCCGTTGATTTATTGAAGACTCGTGTACAAATGCAGGTAGTCCCAGCTGGACAACCCCGTATGGGATCTATCAAGATGGCTCGTATGATTGTCAGTGAGGGAGGTATTACGAAGTTGTATGCTGGCCTCTCGGCTGCTATTATGCGACAAGCTGTCTATGGAACTGCTCGTTTGGGTCTTCATGATCAGATCTCAAAGAAACTGAGAGATCGTAAT
>NW_014569362.1:0-29524 GCF_000743755.1 Blastocystis sp. subtype 4 | reverse complement strand
ACTCTGAGATCATGATGATGAGTCTAGGATTGTCTTCATCACTCTCTGAAATATTGTATAGATGGATTCATATCTGTTGGGGAATTCTGATACTGTTTTTAGTAGTGATTATCGATATCTCTAAGCTGCTACGAAATGTATTCTCATGATAAGAAGGGGTAATAGTGTGACGAATGAGGTGAAGAAGGGGGGATCGATGTGAACGGGGTTTTGCAGTTCTCCTTTTTCCGTACTTCATTGTCCAGATAAATATGGAAGGTGAATCTTCTATATTTGGAAGGTTCATTCATGAGACAATCCCTGAGAGCTTGCGAGTGGATCCTTTTGCTGTGGAAGTCACTCCACGTATGGAAATGCAGAAACCATCATTTTCGATTCGTGAATTCTCTCGAAATTATGAGTTGAATGTTGTTGCAGAAGAAAATGACTGTGAAGAAGTTGATGAGTCTTTGAATGAGAATTCCACTCCGTTATCTACCCATACAGGTCCAGAACCAGCAAATATGGATTTGGTAGAAGTTGAGGATGAAGAACTGGGTTCTTCATCTCAACAAATGAGCAGTTCAGCAAGATCCTTTAGCACTTTTATGTTTGATGTTTATCAAAGCGCTTCTTTTTCTGTTCCTAATGTTGCTGTACAACAACGTAGCCGTTTGCAGTATATTCAGGAATACTATCGTCGGATGATTCATCTTCTTGAGTCATCAAAGAAACAAATTCCTGCTTCTGAAGAAGCCTTATCGTCGCTGGTCATTGTAGGTAGCAGATTGTGTTTATAAGGTTTAGAGCATATTTTCGTCTGTAGAATGGTGCCCTATTTGTCTTGAAGACTATCTTGATAATTCGATAACCACTGTGCTTCCATGTTTGGTTCAATGTTAATGAATAATTGATTAGGTAAGCATCGGTTCCATTATTATTGTATCAAGCGTTGGCTGCATGTGAATCATACCTGTCCTGTGTGTAAAATGTTGATTTAGAATTGTGTTTGTTAGAAACATGTTATTTCTTTCCAAATGAGAATTGGAAAGTGGAAGTAGCATCCTTCTTACTACCGAACAAACCACCACTACTGAATGAAGGAGCAGGAGGCTGAGGAGCAGGCTCATTCTTGGTATCTTTGGAGTCATCCTTCTTATTTCCGAACAAACCACCACCAAATGAAGGAGCAGGAGGTTGAGGTGCTGAATCATTCTTCTTACTGAACAAACCACCACTACTGAATGAAGGAGCAGGAGGTTGAAGAGTAGAAGTATCCTTGTTCCCAAATAGACCACCACTGCCAAATGAAGGAGCAGGAGGTTGAGGTGCTGAATCATTCTTCTTGCCGTCTTGCCGAATAGACCACCACCAAATGAAGGAGCAGGAGGTTGAAGAGTAGAAGTATCCTTGTTCCCAAATAGACCACCACCACTGCCAAATGAAGGAGTAGGAGGTTGAGGTGCTGAATCATCCTTCTTATTTCCGAACAAACCACTGCCAAATGAAGGAGCAGGAGGTTGAGGAGTTGAATCATTCTTCTTATTTCCGAACAAACCACTGCCAAATGAAGGAGCAGGAGGTTGAGGAGTTGAATCATTCTTCTTATTTCCGAATAAGCCACCACCAAATGAAGGAGCAGGAGGTTGAGGAGTTGAATCATTCTTCTTATTTCCGAACAAACCACTGCCAAATGAAGGAGCAGGAGGCTGAGGAGTTGAATCATTCTTCTTATTTCCGAATAAGCCACCACCAAATGAAGGAGCAGGAGGTTGAGGTGCTGAATCATTCTTCTTGCCGAATAGACCACCACCAAATGTCTTGCCGAATAGACCACCACCAAATGAAGGAGCAGGAGGTTGAAGAGTAGAAGTATCCTTGTTCCCAAATAGACCACCACCACTGCCAAATGAAGGAGCAGGAGGTTGAGGAGTTGAATCATTCTTCTTATTTCCGAACAAACCACTGCCAAATGAAGGAGCAGGAGGCTGAGGTGCTGAATCATTCTTCTTATTTCCGAACAAACCACTGCCAAATGAAGGAGCAGGAGGCTGAGGAGTTGAATCATTCTTCTTATTTCCAAACAAACCACTGCCAAATGAAGGAGCAGGAGGCTGAGGTGCTGAATCATCCTTCTTATTTCCGAATAAACCACCACCAAATGAAGGAGCAGGAGGTTGAGGAGTAATGTTATCTTCTTCCATTTCTGCTGGTGATGAGTGATTTGATTGTGATAGATCATCCTCCTCACTCTCAACTTCCATAAACGTATATTTTCTTCCTTTCATTTCCTCATGTTTCATTCGTCTCTCCTTATCATTACCAGAGTACTGCTTATATAACTCAATCAACTCTTGGACTACTGATTCTTCTTCTATATCCAACTCATTCTCTTGTAAAGACACATCGAATGCTTCTAATCGGGCCTTCTCTAGCTTCTTGAGAGTTTCTTGGTGTGATTTTGGTGCTACTGTCAAAGAACTAGCTGACCATTCTCTTGTAGGCAACGATACAATGCACGTAGGTTCTGTCAGTACTTCTGACAATGAAATAGTATTAGTACATTGAAGATGTTGACGAAGTGATTGAGAGAGTGAATGATCTGGTTTTGATTTAATTATTGTATCATTCAGTGGCTGTCGTAACTCCTCAATTCGTTTCTTCAGTTTTTTCAAATCATCATTCTGTTTTCTACTTATAACTCATTCCTTCATTCTCATACTTAGCAGCAGTGACAAAGTGAGTCACAAATTGACAAAACAAGTCCTGACTATGCATCAGATTCATTCCTCATACTCACTTCATTCCATTCTCATTCACCATATCCATCATGATTCCTATAAGACGTTGTGTATCCTTCACACGTCTTAATAGTTCATCTAATCGATTCTTCTGATCATGAATCTCTCGAGTATGTTTGCCCCATTGAAGTGAAGATATCAATGAATCCTCTGTAAGCTCATCCAATTTCATCTTCTTTAACGTCTTGACCTTACAACGTGTCTCAAGTAAACTATGACGCATAGAACTAATTTGTCCCGCGATTCTTGCGAGGTTCTGATCAGCCCTATAAATTGGCTCTAGAAGCTGGTTCTCTAATTCATCATACAGACTCTGAGAATCTTGATAAAAAGGCACAGGAATACTAGAACAAACTTCCTCAACCAGAAGATCAGCAGTAGAAAGAAGGAGGTCAACAGGAAGAGGAACTAGCTCTACCATAGACACATATGGTGTTGATACGAGTTCAATGATTGGATCTGTTTCAATCTCCTGATCACTTACGACTTCTTCTTCAATTATCAGTGGTACGGAATCAGAAATAGGATTAGGAGTTGACTCATCTTTAGCATCCTTGGCATCAGTAGAGTCATTCTTATCATCAGTAGAGTTATTATCGTCATCTCTACCATTAGTAGATTCACCATTATCATTCTTATCAGCAGACTGATCCTTAGTATCCTTGAGATCAGCTAAATCATTCTTAGAATCAGTAGATTCATCCTTCTTGCTGAATAGACCCTTACCAACAAATGAAGGAGGAGTAGACTGAGGAATAGAATCATCCTTCTTACTGAATAGACCACCACTGCTACTGATTGAAGGGGTAGGAGGCTGAGGAGTTAAATCATTCTTAGAATCAGTAGAGTCATTCTTATCGCCCTTAACATTAGTAGATTCATCATTATCATTCTTATCAGCAGACTGATCCTTAGTATCCTTGAGATCAGCTAAATCATTCTTAGAATCAGTAGAGTCATCTTTCTTGCTGAATAGACCCTTACCAACAAATGAAGGAATAGGAGGCTGAGGAGTAGAATCATCCTTCTTACTGAATAAACCACCACTGCTACTGATTGAATGAATAGAAGGCTGAGAAGTAGAGTCATTCTTAGAATCAGTATAGTTATCCTTCTTGGTGAATAGACCACCACCACTACCGAAGGAAAGAGCAGGAGGCTTATTAGTTGAATCATCCTTTTTGCTTCCAAATAAACCACCACCAGCGAAAGAAGAAACAGGAGGTTGAGTTAAATCATCTCTCTTGCTGAATAGACCCTTACCAACAAATAAAGGGGCAGGAGGTTGAGGGGTAGAGTCATCCTTCCTGTTTCCGAACAAACCACCACCACTGCTACTGAATGAAGGAGTAGGTTGAGCCAAATCATCTTTACGTAATAAAGTACTGGAAGTATTCAGGTCTCCAAAGAGTCCTCCTTTAGGAATAGAAAAAGGGGTATTGAATATGTTATCCTCCGATAAACCTAATCGTCCTTTAGCTGAAGCAGAATTAGCGAACAGACCGCCGCCTGATGAAGGAATAGAAGACTGAGGAATCGAATCATTCTTTGAATCAGTGACTTCATCCTTCTTGTTTCCGAACAAACCACTATTACTGATTGAAGGGGTAGGAGGTTGAGGAGTTGAATCATTCTTATCAGCAGTAGAGTCATTCGTCTTGTTTTCGAATAGACCACCATTACTGAATGAAGGAATAGGAGGCTGAGGAGTAGAATCATCTCTCTTGCTGAATAGACCTTTACCAACAAATGAAGGATTAGACTGAGGAATAGAATCATCTTTCTTGCTGAATAAACCACCACCACTACTGAATGAAGGAATAGGAGGCTGAGGAGTAGAATCATTCTTAGAATCAGTAGATTCATCCTTCTTGGCGAATAGGTCACCGCTTGAAGGAGTAGGTTGAGGAATCGAATCATTCTTAGAATCAGTGACTTCATCCTTCTTGCTTCCGAACAAACCACTATTACTGATTGAAGGAGTAGAAGATTGCAGAGTTGGTTCATTCTTAACATCCTTAGCATTGTTGAATTCATCCTTAGCATTAGTAGAATCATCCTTGCCAAATAAACTATCTCCTTTTCCAAATGAAGGGGCAGGAGGCTTAGGAGTAGAGTTATTAGTCATCTCTACCATTAGTAGATTCACCATTATCATTCTTATCAGCAGACTGATCCTTAGTATCCTTGAGATCAGCTAAATCATTCTTAGAATCAGTAGAGTCATTCGTCTTGTTTCCGAATAGACCACCACCATTACTGAATGAAGGAATAGGAGGTTGAGGAGTTGAATCATCCTTCTTACTGAATAAACCACCATCATTACTGAATGAAGGAATAGGAGGCTGAGGAGTAGAATCATCTTTCGTGCTGAATAGACCCTTACCAACAAATGAAGGAGGAGTAGACTGAGGAGTAGAATCATCCTTCTTACTGAATAAACCACCACCATTACTGAATGAAGGAATAGGAGGCTGAGGAGTTGAATCATCCTTCTTACTGAATAAACCACCACCATTACTGATTGAAGGGGTAGGAGGTTGAGGAGTTGAATCATCTTTCGTGCTGAATAGACCTTTACCAACAAATGAAGGAGGAGTAGACTGAGGAATAGAGTCATCCTTCTTACTGAATAGACCACCACCACTACCGAAGGAAGGAAGACGAGGCTGAGTAATCGAATCATCTCTCTTGCTGAATAGACCTTTACCATTGAATGAAGGGGCAGAAGGTTGAGGAGTGGAAGTATTCTTAGTACTTCCAAATAGACCATTACCATTTCTGACTACAGGAATAGGAGGTTGAGTCGATTTATCCTTAGCATCACCAACTTCATCCTTTACATCAACAGTTTCATTCTCATTCGAAACATCAACAACAGGTTGAGAGACAGATTCACCTTCTTGGGACAAAAAATTACTATCCTTATTTGCATTATCAGAGTGCCTTCCTTTTGATACAGAAGGAGGATTATTAATCCGATTACCATTGGAGGAACTAAATCCTCCTTTAACTGGAATAGAACCACCAAATAAACCATTACTAGCAGCATATATGTGAGATTTCGTCACATCCTCTGAAGCTGAAAGTTCTCCAAAACAGGGTTCTTCCATATCTGCATCTGATGATGTGTTTGGAGCATTTGTATTATTCATTTTCTCAACAGAGGATGAGAAAAAGCAGATTCTAGACTATTCTTTTAGAGTCTCTTATTTGCGCAACGACATACACAAAGTGTGGTGGAATACAATTTAATCCGCAACTAGTTCATTTGTTTGAGATGTTCGTTTCTACTTCGAAGTGGGTCTCTCTTCTTTTGGCTATCGTTACCATGATTACGTGGGGAACGAACAAGATTGCTGTGAAGTACTTGACGTATCCCGTTTCTCTATACACAATTGACTTCTTTACATGGGTATTTATCTTCCATACCGTTTTTAGCTTGACTCTGGGAGCTAAATGGTTTGGAAATGTGAGAGAAGACACATTTGAGAATATTGTAGAGATATTCCGTCAGGGAGTAGTAATTTCTGACTTGTTTTGATTGTAGTGGAAGGAATCTCTTTACAAGATTGGTGGACCTTTTGTTGCTGGAGCAACAACCATGGGTTTCACCTTGATTATGTTTGTTTTAGTTGATGGTTATGGTCTTACCAGTGCCATTCCTCTTCTCTTTGGTTCTTCGATGCTTCTAGGTGTTATTATTGTTTATTTCATGGAGGAAGACAAGGGTGATGCGTGGTACATTTTCAGCGGTGTCGCCATCTTGTTTATTGCTGTTGTTTTGAATACAATTGCTTCAAAGTCAATTCAATTTGTTATTCTGATATATAGTATGAATGCAAAGTGCCAGGAGAAGAGAGAAGCTGAGAAGAAGGATGATGAAAAGAAAGAGGTTGAGAAGAAGGAAACAGAAGAAGTAACAGTTCCTCTTGTTGAAGAACCTGAGAAGAAAGTATTTCTATTAGTGGTTTCTAATTCATAGTTGTCTACTGGTACATTCATTCTCTTAGGTCTTTCAGCTGCTCTCTGTGATGTCTTCTATGCTCCTTGTACTGCTATGGGAAATCGTACTCCTATTCCTCTTTCTCCCTATGTATCGAATAATGGGTATTCCTAATATTTAGGGTATTTTCCAAGTTGTTAGTTTCGCTTCATTTGTTACCGTATTCCCATTTGCTTAGTAGATTCTTCCATCTCTCCTCACTTTTAGTATTGTCATGCGTCACCCTCTGAAGGGAGCTAAATGTACTTATTCAGATTGGTTCCATGCAACATGGCGTCAGCGATGGCCTGGTATGATTGAATACATGCTTTGATCAGTAGCAATTTGGTCTGCGTTCCTATTGGCTCTGGGTAACTGGGGATATGCTTCAGCTGGATCTCAACTGGGTTTTGCTATTGGATATGCTCTGAGTCGTGGTACTCTCTTGGTATCGGCTCTGTTAGGTGTGTTTGTTTACCGTGAGTTTAATGGTGCTGATTGTAAGACCTGGACAGTTCAACTAGCTGCTCTGTATCTCTTCTTCGCTGCTATCTTGCTTGAAGCAATGGCAAAGTAATGTAGTCGTTTCATCATCTTGTTGAAAGAAACACATTCATATTACAAACTCCATCGACATCCACACTTTGAACAAGTAACAGACCAAGATTTAGAAGAGAAACCACAATGAGGACAAAAACGATCCATCTTACTGCCTGTAGTACTATTCATAGTTTGTTTCCATTGTATTTGATTACTTGATACACCCCAGCTGTAAGTTTTTCCATCAGGAGTATCATAAGTTAACCAATGAGAATTTCGTGGATAACAGTAACTTGATTTGCTTAATTTCGTATCTTCATTAGGTTTTATCCAACTTACTTCCTTGCTATCAGCATCATAATAGAATTCTTTTCCTCCTTGTTTGCTAACAACATGTTTCCATCTTTCATTCATTGAATTCAATTCAATGCAATATTGACTCATTGGCTTCTCCCATGCTAATCGTTCATTATTACGACAATGTAAACAAAACACAGTTTTATCTTCAGCATTTGCACGAGGATCAGCAACCATATCGATCATACAGTTTGAACAGATGACTCTTCCACATCCTCGACACAAAACAGCTTGTAACGTACCTCTTACCATATTGGCAGGTGTTGAATCACGACCAGTATTAGTGCCATTTTTTGTCATTACTTCATCATCAGATACAATCTCACAGTTCCCATTGCATACATCACAAATATGATGTCGTTTTTTTGTACTTCGAATACTCGATTCAATCATCTTATACCACATCGATACAACACTTCCATTATAACTACCTCCTTCAGATTCAAAGAAATAGATACACTTCTCAGCATCTTGCATGATGATCACATCATCTTCCAACTCCACTGTAGAATCAACTATAATCATCATTACTCATTCATACATACTCAAATAAAACCTTCCTCGTAATCTGTACATTCCTCCTTCAAGTACGCCATATAACAGCAAATCATCAAACAGCACAAACTGCATTCGTTGCTCGTGTGCTCCATCTCGCGAACCAACCAAACATATGAAGATTTCTTGTTTGATGAATTGACGTGCAGCTGCCAAAATTTCCGTTGGAGGATCGATCTTACTCAACAGATTCATCAACTCCGCATTCTGACGTGATTCAATCAGAAGATCAAGATCGAGGAGTAGCTTCTTAAGTTTGGGATACTGTTCTGTCAACACGGGATAGTCTGGATCACTTTCCAATGTATTATCGAGAATTGTTTTGATGAGAAGGTCAATACGTCCCGGACGTTTCAAAACACGATCTAGATAGTCCTAATCAATTAGCCGTTAGCTGAAATAGTACAATTAATGAGATTTGTTCAGAAACATTTGTGGAAGAATGCCATCGTGTGTCTTCTAACCATTTGTAGAATGGATCCTTTTCTTTTAATTGATTTAGGTATGATAGGGACTTCTCTGCATGACGAAAGAATACTTTGTAACTAAGGATGAAAAAGATGTCACTGATATACCATGAGACAAATCGGATCAATGTATCCCTTAGAAATATACCGATTCGCGCTTTCATACAGTTATCATCCGTCAACTCACCAATTACAGGTTTCTTGTCCTTTTCAGTTCCTGAAACTAGTGAACTGATAATCTCTTCGGAAGCCCCTTTGATTAAGTCTATTCCGTCAAATAGTTGTTCACACTGCATTGGAAACTTGTCTTTCATTGGTATCATATAAACACGTTCAATGGCTCTGTAGGTTACGAATTTACGAATTTATTTACTCTAACTGTACCAACAACCTTTGTTCCGTTGTGACAAACTCTTTGATGTTATCGATGCGCTTCTTGCGCATCTTCCTTCGTTTGTCATCCATCTCAACTTGTAGCGCTGAAGAATTGTTGTTTTGGATTCGAGTCAACTCCCGCGGGAATCTGACAATAGAATCATTATCAAAGAAACACAACAAGCAAGAACAGACTTAGTCAGAATAATCTCGGATTCCAGAAATGAATGGCTTGATGTAGATGAGACCGACAACCCAGAATACAACAAGCAGAACTGCCAACAGATTCTCAATAGTGGAGATCATTTTCTGACGGCTCTGCTTCTTCTCTATTAATTGACGGATCTTCTTTTGAAAGTCCTGAGGAGATGCAATCACCACTTCTCCTTGTGTAGTAGCAGGAAGGATAATTCTATTATCAAATGAATCAGTAATATTCACTTTACATCCTGGTATTGAAACGAAGCAAGTCTTGACTTCCTGTAAGCATCCACAAACAGGAAGCGAGAGATATTCAAAAAGACCCAAATACAGAGTGCAACAACATTTGAAACCAGGTTACTATGAATAAACCATTCAGTACTGCATCCAGCAGCATAGGAGCGACTATCATTCAATTATCCATCTGTTGCTACTCCTGAAGAATGGGATTGTTTGGGGGAGTACAAGTGATTTCACAAATACTGAGAGAATCACAATTGAACGAGGAGTTTTGAAGTACGCGAGGATAAAATTCAAGGGAGTGATACTGATTGAGGAGAGATTCGTATTCAGATCGATGAGACAGCAGATAGGTTGAATCAACACACTGATTTGTGAGAAAGAGAGTTGTATTCAGATTCTCAAGAGTACGACTCAATTCCCTGGCTGTTTGAACGAAGTCTTGATATGTCTGACTTGTTGAAGCCACCATATTCGCACAGTAATCATTTCGTTTCTGTTGATAGCGCTCTCGTCCCTTCAATTCATTCATTCTCTCAACAATACAATTGTGGCTGCACTATCTCCTTGCATTGTCACATAATTATAAGCTAGAGAGTACAGATTCTGTGTTAGGAAGGTTCCTGAGGAAGTCTCCACACAACCTGTGATGTATCCTTGAAGTAGTGGAACATAAACGAGAATAACCGTGATTACTCCAATTACTCTATTGGTTATTCTTGTTTTTCTCCACTACATAACAACGACAGCAATGAGAATGGGTATAAGATAAGGAAGAATGATTCCAACCAAATAGATCAGAGTTTGACAATATTGTGTTTTGGCTTCATTTCCACCAACATGGATGGAAAGAGTTGACAACTTCCCTCGCATAAGAACACGCATAATAGTGCGAACTAGTGAACAGATTCGAAGAATCATATCACACCACACAGCTAATCTCAGAATAATCTCAAATCGAGAGAGAATGGACGAAATATCCATATCTAGACCAACAAATGCTCTTGGAGACCATGTAGAGAAGAATGAGTAGATAGAATCACGAATGATGGGTAGAAATGTGGTCACTTCGTATTTGGTTTCATTCCTATGATTGATGAATAACTCATGAGATACAGAAAACGAGTGACTGTTGTTGACGAATTGACAATAGTGGTCCAAGTCGTATCAATGAATGTATCGATATTACGACTGAATTCCTCCATAATGAGTGATGTGTTCACAAAGGGAGGATCGTAATCTGCGAATATAGTTGGTAATCTGTCTGTATACTCAGTGACGATACGAACTGCATGATCTACTGCATTCTTTGTTTCGTTAACTGTTTGAATGAATTCAAGTTGCATAGTAGCTCGATGTGACTCTAATTTCAGGTAAATCTCTTCCGCAGCTAATGATAAATCATTTATTACTTTATTACTCGGTAGATCCCAATTCCATTCTATATCTGGGAGAATCAATGGAGGAATGTAGAGTTCCGGTAAGATACCAAGATTAATTCCATAGAAATCGAGAAGATCTCGGACTTCCGAGATGCGAATGTACAATTCCTGGACTTCCGCGATCACTCCATCAACAGAATTCACAAATCCAGAAACACGCGATTTTGTAGTTCTATGATTAGAGTATCCATTGAACTGTACAGAATTTGACGTTGAATCACTTGTTTCTGATTCTCGTAATCATTTAGAATCTTGATATATTGATTATACATACTATTGATCAACTGACAACTCGAATCCATGGTTATACATCGAGCAAGTTGACTTGTGTTTAGTACTAGATTTAATTAGTTCAATTCCTCCTACCTTCCAAAGGAAAGGTGATATTTCCCAAAAAGAGAGTCAAATTGGATACGAATGGCATTCGCATATCCACAAGAGATGTGAACATCCTTTGAAGATATTGTTGATCATATTCCATGCGTTCGTTGAATTGGCTTAGAACTTGAGCCATGGCAGAAACCGTCGCATTTTGATGTTGCTCCAGAGTCTATTGTTGATTTGTAGACAATTCATACAGTCAACAAGGATTCTTCGTCTCTATTTCCTTGATATACTGAAACAAGCGAATCCTTATCCGTTGAAGAACAAGAATCGGAATATACATCTACTCCTCGTTGTAGAATCCAATTCTCATTGAGAATAATGCTAATATTACTAATTCTAGTCATCAGGTCAAAATCCTTCTTCGACATTTCTTTCATTTGAGTCGTAAGATATTCCATTTCGTTGATGAAAATGCGATTTTCCATCTCTGTTGCTAAGGACCTGTTCACCTCCGCTTCATACTGGGTAGAGAGTGTCGTATTGCATCTCTATCAATCAAAAACACTTCTGGCATTCTAACGTCAATTGATTTCTGAATGCAACTCTGATAGCTGTCTCTCTGAAACTGGATTTCCAGGATGTAACTCTACAAATAGTAATAATCCTTATAATTTACATTGTACACGCTTTTAACACTGTTGAAAGGAGGAGATGTGATGATCGTATCCACAATAAAGAATGATGCTGATAAACTGGAGACAAGGAGAAGGATTGTAGATAGAACGATGAGTAGGATCTTTTCTTTGAGTACAGATGCTCCCCTTTCCAATCGACCCAAAGAAGATATAGGTAATTTTACAAAGTTGCTAGAACTACTGTAATCTCTCAGTTCCATGAATTGAAATGAACTCTACTAATCACGTGCCTCTATTTCCATAATATCTCTAACAAACATACATATAAGAATGGCATCCATCCTAAATACATTCTCATAAGATTATATACATCTGTTGCATCTTTAATCACATTATCCACTTGTCCTTGCACAGATAATTCTGTATGTCTCCCTGCATTCACCATATCCTCTTTCTGCTTCCCTCTCCGTCGATTCCCAGGAGATATCATCATCTCACCATACACTCCTCGGAGTCGATTCTCCATCACTTTCAACACTGTAGAGAAGACAAGTGACCCAGAATTCTCCTGACCAGACGTATTGAAGATCTTCCAATCCATCAAAGGATCCTGGGATTAAGGTGAACCAGCTTTTCCATGATGAAGGATATGTACAGCAGACTCTCCAACACACTCATTACCAGATCACGGTTTTCTCGCATGCATCGCATCGCAATCTCACATGTGCATCGGAATGTTCCTTCGACTCCACTCACACCGAAAGCATCGATAATATTCGGAGTCAGACGGAATGGAACTCGCTACACTAAAGTATCAAAATCAGGCCTACTTCTGGAGTTGGCAAAACAGTACCTTTTTCAAAGATACAGTCAAAATCAATGTGAGAAACAGCTCCATTGCGCTGGAGCAAGATATTATCACTGTGTCGATCACCTAAGCCAATCACGTATTGTTAAAAAAACTCTTGATTTTTGTCATTCAGGATATATAGCCCATAATAGACCATAAAGCAGTTGTTTCTGTATAGAGCGTGCGAGCTTGAAGCCACAAACGAGGATCCTTGAAATCATTCAGTAACCAGAATCGAAGTAGTGGAGGTGAGAGTGGCAAGATTGCATTGAAGTAGAGCTGGAGAGCTTCGTCTCGTTTTCCAGACTCAATTAATGCTTGCATACGAGAATAATCTGATTTCATCTCCACACACATGGCATTGCATGATCGCAGGCCCTGAATATGACGAATCGAATCAAGTTTTCTTAGTACGGGTTCAGTATTACGAACCCATTCAATCAATCCAGTCTTTTCATTTAAAATTGTGACACACTAATGATCATACATACATGGCAACCATACCCAGGTAGTTAATTGTAAATGATGCTCCTGACCTTCTCGATCCTCAACAAGAATATGATTGAGGATACTCACATATTCCATCACACGAAGATCCTTTCTCAAGTCCCCTTTTCGTTCCTGTTTGCATAGGAATAGATATTCCTCACCCAGTTCATCTCGAAATATAATCTTCTTTGGTTTTTCTTTTGAAGGAATGATTTCAATGTTGGTCGACAATCGACATATGAACATCTAATTATCATTTGATTCAAAGCACTCTCACATCACTTCGAATTGTGAAAGAATTCACACCAGAATGAAGATAGCGTTGAAGAGGAAGAATCACAGGGCGTTTTTTCAAAAGTTGATTTATAGTCTTGATATGAGCCGAATCACTGAACATACCATTAAATCTTCAGGAAGCACTTTCTCACTACAAGCAAGACTAATTAAAGAACGACAGATTCTAAGCGTATCAGCAAACACTGACTTCTTTGCAGGCGTAAGAGCATCCTTCATTAAGAGAATCTAATTATGAATCCTGTTCACTTCACTCACTTTCTCAATGAATGCATACTTGGGAGAATTCTCATTCGACATCATTCCTACGATCTGCCATAGAACCTGCTCTGTGTACATACTCAGTACTCGGCCTACAATACTTCGAACTTGGGCTCTGAGAAGATCTGAAGGGTGTTGAGCAACAGTGAGAAGCTGCTGTAGTACTTCATACCACTGATATGAAGCAATAGAGCGAAGCTCAGGAATACATTCAGTGAGATCAGTAGAATGATCCTGAAGAAGACGAAACCAGAGTGTAGTTAGACGAATTAGCGAATGATACAAATAGTGATCACTTGATGACAAAGAGAGAGCATAATGACGTATGGCTTCTTTAACATCATTATCATTTCTATAATAATCATATTAAAATAAGAATCACTTAACAGTTTGTGAAGCATACACACCATCATAGAATTTACCCCAATGATACTGTATATCAGCATCTTCACCCTTCAACTCAATTAGCTTTTGGTAATCTCTAGTGATTATGATAACATAATCACTATTCACTCAAGAAGTGATACATCATATGGCTCCACTCGTCTTTTGATCACACAGTATTCTCCTAATTTAGTGATTTGCTTCTCTCGAGAATCATTCTCCTATTCTCAATTCAATCCTCATTCACTTACTCGCACTGTTAACGTATTGATTGCATTTGTTACAAACCCTTCTACGTCATATAGCTGTGCTCGAATCACTTCACAGTCTATTCCTTCATCTTCTGCCTTACACACAGCTGACCAGGCTGCAGGAATCACATCATTCTCAATGGCTAACTGGGCTGTCTAATCATGACTCTCCATCTCCAATCATCACCAGCATCCACTGACCACCAATCTCCTTCCTATTCCCTCCTGCTTCCAAAGCTGTTCTCTGTGCTGCTAAGAGTAGTTCTCGAAACTGGAATCGACGGCTTGAATTGGCTAAACGGAGTGAAATCTCATCCTATTTCAGAAGTATGGTACAAATCCTACTCGAACTTGGATTCCCCTTGAGTGATACAGCGTAATGTCTTGAAGAATATGAAGAGCTAACAGAGGACGATAAATCATTTGAATTGAAGACTGAGGATGCGAAGCAAGAGAATGGATAAGTGAAAGACGAGCTGTTGTTACGTAATCCTATATCTATCAAGCAATTCATATGATTACCTGAATCTGATTCTGTTTTCCTTCTTCAATTGACAGAAATATCTTACTCAAATAATAACCAAATTCGAACCGATTTTGGTCATTGAAACCCCTCTTAAGATGAAGATTCCATTGTTCCTGATGGTTTACCATGATCCACTCCAATTCACTAACAAACCGTCGTAATGAATCCCAATCACATGCCCTCCAACTAGCTTCCATCTTCCAATATAACAACTGACTGCTTTGACTCAGTGTTGCATTTGAGCAGGAATGTGTGTGAAGAATGTCTGCCCACAATCCTCCTGCTTGAAGACAACGATAATAAGCACTGGCAGCCTCTTCAGTAACATCCAGAGAGTCTTCCTTAGATGACAAAACCAATTCCCTGTAACGCTCTGTTGCGATATCCCACTGTGATTTCATTTCAAGATCACGAGCCTGTTGAAAGAGGGATCTCTCATCATGAGATCGTTCTAACAAGACTTCGATTCCTCTCGTCATTTGCATATTCTGTAATTTGAAATAGATCATCAACAACTCATCCAATTCACTGTGAGTCACTGCGCTGTAATCTGTTGTCATATGATGTTGTATCTCCAACGCAGTACTTCGTGTTTCAGTTAACTGGATCTCTTTCTCTCTAAAACTTATTGTCATGTGTATATTCTCACCTTAAAGCATATTCATACTGACCTAATGTCTTTGCTACACGAATGATTTGAGTTATATCCAGCAATGATAAAAATCCATTTAGTAGATCTCTTAACCAAGCCTTATCCTTCATTCTTCCACTTACTGTTTGATACTGTAGACTCCACGCCTTCAATGTATTGATTAGAGTCAATATCTCTGTACAACAGTGCTTATATTCACTATCACTCTGAATATCACATTGAATAAGAACATTATTCAGATATTTCGAAAGAGTGAGAAAAAATGGAATGTCAGAAAAATGAACGAAAAGTCGAGGTGTAGAAGAATCTTGGTTATTGTCAATAGATTGCTGCTTCTGGTAATGATAACGTAATGAGAATAAGATGAGATAAGGAAGGAGATATGAAGCCTTATCAGCACAAGATGGATAGAATAGAGATTTGAAGAGATAGAAAATATGGTGATCTGATTGAGATAGATTGAAAGAAGAAGATGGAGTAAGTTGAGGTGTGGTGTTAGTATGATGAGATGACTTATCGACACTATCAGACTGACTATCAGATGGACAGAGAATAAGTAGTCTCATTGCCAACTTAGTAACCCATCTAGCATAACTGTTACAATTGACTCCATCAAACCATTTCATACGCTCAGTTCGTTGTTTGTCAGTACGAAGAGTGTATTCAGTACTCCAATATTGCGAAATCACACTTAACTCTTCTTGAGTGAATAATGATTGAAGAGACTGAGGGAATGAATCTTCATTCGATTCATCATTTGTTACACTCTCTCCTGAGACTTGTTCCTTCGTCTTCATTTCCCGTAACAGCGAACGATCTGTTGTTAATGCTTCTAATGGCTTCAAATCCATTTGCTTTTTAAGGAAGTGAAGGAGACTTTGAACAGTAAAAGCAATTCGATTCTGGATCTCACTTCGAGGGAGACCCATCAAATCTTTCACGAAGAATCGCTTGACCATGACACGAGCCAAATCAAATTCTGTGAGATGAGGTTGAACACTGTCTTCACGTGATACTGAACGAAAACGCTCCGAAGCTATAGCTCCAAGTAATCCCAATAGTTCACTTAAGAGTAACTGAGCATATGTATTTCCACTAGTGACAAAAAACGAGGCTAATTTGACACAATGCAAATAGCAACGTTGAACAGAATCAGGAATGAACGGTTGATCTGCAATCCATTGCTGATAGGTCTTCTGAGAAGCCCGTAATAACAGAGACAGATAACCAACTGCAGGAATAACCTCCAGGGACAACTCAGGTGTAGCAACAAGTGTTAACATCACTGCTTCGAGCTCAGAAGCAGATCTCGAGAAATTTACAAGAGAATGAGGAGGTGTAAGTTGAAGTACTGATACAAGAGAGAGATCTCCGAAAGTAAGATGATAGAGATATGGATATGATTTAAGTAATGATTTCATTGATTGAGGATACAAAGTATGTATTCGATGAAGCATATCAGCAAAATACCCAGTCGTATTGGCAAGATAACTCTTTGCATCCACGTTCTCAATCGACTGTTCATTACTATCAAAACTGAATAACGGATCCTTTCCTAATACTTCATGAAGTGGCTTTGAGCAACATAAACCAAGAGGAGGATGAACAATTGGATCTGCTTTTAGATGAAGATCCCCGTAAATACGAAGAATCACGGGTTGTTTCTCATTTTGTTGCGAGAAGTAACTCTCAATTGTACCAGATCGTTGAGACTTGAAATCTCCTGCTTCTCGATCAACAGCCTTCTGTTTAAGATGAGTAATGTCAGTGGTGTGATATAGAAGATGATTGGATGAATGATTCTGAAGCCAATAATTACTCTTCTCAAATGAAGCAGCAACACAAACAATGATTTCAGAGAGAACACGAAATAACATAGATTCAGAGAGAAGATCAAGAAATACATCTAACAGGATCAACGCATACAATTGCAGTTCAGGCCTCTATTCATCATATGATTCAGAATATGATCACTTGCAGTATATTTTTAATGAAACTCAATACACCCCAGATAAAGTTATCAGGAAGAACAACTGAATGACCTTCTGTGCTTGCTTTGAAGTCTTTTAGAGAACGACGTAATGCAAAGATTGCACGCTTAAGTTCAAGAGTTGTGAATGACAGAGCTTGATTGATTTGAAAGTTGAAATAATGAAATGATTTGATGAAGATATCAGTACGTGTTTTAGTTCCTTCTGCAGTGTACAAACTATTTATGAATGGAGTCAATGAATACTACTCATATAAGGAACGAAGAGCAGTTTCACTCATCTCTCGATCATGAGAACTCACATCTGTACAGTCATACAGAAGAGGCCACAGTACTCGATGTCCTTGCTGTTGAATCATCTGCTTTATCGAAACACGTGATGATTCAGGAGGAACAATCATTCCTTGTTCAATCGCTTGATCCGTGAATGATGATCGAAGAAAGAATAGAAGCTCCCATGACTTGATATTCTCTTGTGACATATGTTTAAGAAGATAAACAAGAACATTATAAATACACTGAGCACCTTGAAATACAAGAGAGAGTGTTTGAGAGATTGATGAAGTTGAATCGATTGCTTTACAAAGTACCACAATGGTCTGGGTATCTAATTGATTGATGTAAACTGGAAGTATATATGGAGTGAGTTTAACATACCACTGACTCAGAGATTCATTGTTATCAAAGATTGACTGACTTATAAGTTGCTGTTTCCACTGATCAAGTAACAATAATGATTGAATGATTTCAGCTATGATACATTCTGGTAATAGTACCCATAATGACTTTTTATGAATGATAATTGAATATCTAGCAATACGAATTAGATGATGAAGACTTAAATCACTTACAATCCAATGAGGACTGAACATAACCCAATGAAACAAGTGGATAAGTAAGAGTGAGAGATGAGCTAACATACATGGGAATAACTCCATGTTTACACATACTCCACCAATAGCATTCAATATCCCATAGACCATAGATTGATATCGTGTGACTCGATCTTGATAGTCCTTCTCATTCACTGCTGCTTTTAGTTCATCTTCTATTGCTTCCATTACTTCTAACAATGGCTTAAATCCAGTAACATGAAGCATTGAATTCGATAAATCCTCATACATTCCTTCACATATTTCATCCAAATAGACATATGAGAAGAGTAGGATAATCACTCCACTACTATGTGATGGAAACAAATGAGGTTGAGCTAAAACCTGCTTCCATAGAAAATCATGAAGAATTGTGTAATGAAGAAATAGCCAACTATTTTGCATTCCTTCATGTATTCCATTTTGATCCTGAATGTAATTCACATTTCGCAACATAAGGTTGCCTTCCTGATTGACAATATACGATAAGATAGAAAGAGAATGATAGATAAACGAAGCAACCACACAACAATAACTCTCCAAAACTTTGAGATCCTCATCCGAGGGTTGAGATGATGAGCTCAACTGAGGACAGAACTCCGTGATCATAGGTTGATGAAGTGATTGGAATAGGACAAAATAGAGCTGATTCATATCAACACAAGTATTAGAAGCTTGAAGGAAGAGGTTATTGGGATAATCTCCATACAGTGATCGATCAGGTCGATGAAGACAGAGGTAACAACAAGAACCATTCACATATTTGGATAGAGCACAAGAGAAGTTACGAATTGAATAGAACAGAGTTAGAATAGAGAATGAATGATGAGTGGAAAGCTCTGCTGTAAGAATGGATGTCAAAAATAGGGAGATATTTTGGAGTTGGGAAACATGATACAAGAGACAATGAAGACAAAGAGAAACAAATGAATAACCACTAGGAATAAGAAAGAAGAAGAGGAATGACTTATGAGGAAGAGAGGAAGCAAGAGTAATAAACCCATTAGCAAGGAAAGTGATTGCTTGATTATCAAGGGATTGCTTATAATCTCTATTCATGATATCAAGGAATAAGAATCACAATAGAGAAGGTGATAAAGATAGTAACAATAGAATCAGTTCATTACAGTCATATTCACTCAATAGAACAGATTCAATTGATTCATTCTTAGTCCCTTCAAGAGACTTCCTTAATAACACATTGCCTATCATTCAAACACTTAGATTAAACTACTTCTTCCATCAAACACGATTACTGAAATCTTCTTTGTTCCTGCCTCAACTTCTATCCTTCTCTCCTTCTCCATCAATCTCTTGGCACGTGAGAGGATAGCTTCATAGAGACATATTCGCAGATCCTCCTCATGATCCAACAGTTGTGTTGTGCACACATTCACACAGACACATAATAGAGTGTGTTCTGAACAATTCACTTGCTGTCGAAGCTGATCTGAAGAGAAGTCCAGTATTGGAATGATTCGCTCTTTGAAGTAGACTATCAAAGCATGTTTGAGATCTATCAAGAATTGAATGGAGTCAGATGATAGAAGTGGTTCATTCCCGTGTTCTGCATGTATTAGAAGGAAGGAGCATAACTGGAGCAAACTCGAATAGAGAGCCAGAGGTGTCTCTGGAGGAAGTAACAATACAGTACGTGGTTGTTTGCTACAGGGAGAAGGAGTTGGAAGAATCTGTTCGATGATGGATATGTCATGAAGTGCCATATCCATCAAGAGATCACTGAACATCTCCATCATATGAAGATAATGAACAGAACCCTGATCTGTACCAGACTGTTCAGAGAACTCTTGAATCCTCTGCAGATAGAAGCTGACACAAACAGCATCCGGAAGGGCTTGAGAGTGTCGTAGTACCAATACGATACGAATCATGGGTTCTAAAAAAGCAGGTCTCTCTTGGAATGGGAGATGAGTCAGGAACTGTTGAATAGGAAGAATGATCAAATCCCGCGGGAATAGGATATCTGATTTGGGGAGTTGTAGAAGAACAGATTCCGTCATTGTAATGAGAGAATGAAAATGGTCATCACTCAGAGAAGCAACAGCACTGCAGGCTGTTCCTGATTCTGAGTTGACCAGATGAGTTGCAATGGATGAGAGAACTCGTTGAAGGAGATAGACAATAGAAACAGAGAAGGATGAGGAATGATATAAAGAAACAAGAAGATTTACTGCTGAGTCGAGATTACGATAGTCTTGAAGTAACTGTCTACAAGTGGAATGAAGAAGTAATGAAGAATCAGTAAAGAGAATGAAGGAGAGAGGATCATGTAAGAGGATTGATAGAAATTCGACAGAATTGGTAAGAAGTGCATGACGTGTATCTCCAGAAGAACAATCATAAATAACACACAGATCTCGCTGACTGGAAGCACTAACTACAGATCATGTAAACGGAAAACAATAACAGGATTCAGTTTGAGAACTCAATGAACCATAATTATTACCAATGTAGCGAGATGTAGCATGAAAAGATGACAACAAAGCGTTTGGTACAGTCTTGTTTGAGTAGAGCTTCTGAAAGGAGAGCAAATCCTATCTAGTACACTCATTCTAATACGTACATTGATAACGCAATTGCAGTCATACAAGAGAAGCGATAAAAGACGTCGATCATCGGAACCCAAGAGTCGAATCATACATTTTCGTGTAGTCGCATTCATTTGATACGTAAATGTAGATGAGTAATTATGAAATGACAAACCATACAACAATTGAACCAAGATATTGAAAAACTAGAATTAGAACTCTCCAACACAATACTACTGGGATACCTGATGTACTAAAGAAGGAGAGGATATCCATATCCACATAGTCTTTCGAAGTACAAAACCAAGACAACTGGGTCATGTTTTGAGCATGCGCAATTTCTTGCTTCTCATCTGCATTGATGAGAGGATGGGGATCACCTTCCTTCCCAAGTAACCCGAATAACGACATGAGATAGACATTCTGATTGGCAGCATTTTCTTCTTCCATTCGAATGAATATATTCAAATCCCCAAGTCGTAAGTATTCATAAAGGTGGGAAAGAAACGAAGAAATCTCCTTGATTCTTCTCATTGACTGAAACTCGGCCCATTTCTGCATTCTTGTTTTTCCTCAATATCTCGACGCCATGCCCATTACCTATCGATTTATCCCGATTTATGGAGCTACAAACTATGGACCTATGTGTTCAGTACTTGAGGTCGGTGATGTATGGTCTTTGGAGGAATGGTTTGACAATCAGATTCGATTACTATTGGATTGTGGATGGGATGACCGACTGGATGTAACGATGCTGTTACCTGTTTTGAAATACATTCCTACTCTAACAGCAGTTCTTGTTTCTCATCCCGATTTCATGCATATGGGGGGATTACCATATGTATTCAAAGGTCAAGATCATGAAGTTCCCATCTTCATCAATGCAGATGCGTTTGATTTTGATTAGATTGTGATATGTAGTATAAATATTGCCAAGTTTTGTCTTGAAGATACATATGAAAACCGTTTAGAGGGAGAGGAAGCGTGTGTGTTTGATAAGAGAGATCTAAATAGCTTGTATTCCCTATTTCATCCACTTGTGTACAATCAATGGGAAGTGCTATCAAACAGTCAAGGGAATTCGGTTTTCATTCGACCGTAGGTGAAATAACCATGATTCATGCATAGTCGTATCGCTGGTCACATCGTAGGCGGATCTATCTGGGATATCAAAACCGAAACTGACAATCTGGTGTATTCAATGAACATCAATCCCCTCACAGATAACCATTTGAATGCTGCCTCGTTCACATTGGAAGGAAAGGTGACTATGTTGATCACAGATGTGTGTGAGGATACAACAGAAACCCCTCGTGATTACCGTCAGTTGGATACAGCCAAGTTTGGTCACTTCAGTAATCTCATTGCAGATACTCTGCAGGAAGAGCATGGTAATGTTCTGATCCCTGTAGACTCAGCAGGTCGTTGTCTGGAGGTATTACTATTACTGGAACGTGTATGGGAAGAGAAGCACCTGGATAGTTTTAAGGTTTACTTTCTAACCAAACGAAACTCTCAATTGATTGCTCATGTTCGAGGTATTACCAGTAATCTCAACTCTCGACTTCTACAAGCATCAGCAAAAGCAGAACGAGAAGCTTTTGATCTTCGGTATGTGACCTGTGTATCAGTTGTGGAGAATGTATTGGATTCCCGTGGTGGTAAGGTTGTGGTGGCTTCATTACCGGGGTTGGAAACATCATATTCACAGATCTTACTGAACAAATGGTGTTCGAGACCTGAAAATTTGTTACTGTTTGTGAATACACCTGCACCAGGTACTCTGGCTGATAGGATCCTTCATCATCCTTTGGAGAAACACTTCAAGTTTGTAGTAGGAATGAATGAATGAGAGTTCATGGTAGAATCGAAAGAAGATTCCTTTGATGGGTGAAGAGTTGGAAGCCAAGTTAGCGGAGTTAGCGAGACAGGCAAAGCAGCGTAAGAGAAGAATAAGAGAATGATTGATAGAGAAACAGGAGAAGCGAGCAAGAGAAGCATCAGAACAGGAACATGCGATTGAAGCAAATGATTCTGATTCATTTGATGAGATGCAGGATGCTCCTACAAGTCGATTCCAACATACACTGTGAGATAAGGAGAGGAGTGTGAATGATAGATTTCCGTTTGTGGATGAAGAAGTTCATCGTGATGAATTTGGAGTAATTCCCACGGAATACAAACCTGTATTAACGAAGAAAGAAGAGGAAGAAGAAGAGGAAGAAGAGGATTATTTTGATGATGTGTTAAATAGAGACGGATTTGATGTATAGGAAGAAACAACACAACAATACTTCAAATACATAACAAGTGAAGATACATTGCAATTGATGATGCGACGTGAGTATATTGATATGAATGGTCTTTCAGACTATGCTACAATGCATGGTATGATTCGATCCATCCATCCTACTCATGTGATTTGTTGGCATGGTCTCCCTCAACAACGAGACTTCTTCATGGATAAACTACGTCGTGATAATCAGTATGATGTGATCGTGGCTGAGGAAGGTTCTCCTGCTGAGATTGTGAGTGAGCATAGTGTAATGACAATGAGACTTGATGAACATTTGTTGATAGCTATGGATCGTCAAGTTATTGGTGAAACTGAAGTGGGGTGGGTATAATTAGAAGGGATCATGAATAGACGAGTGTCTGCTTGTATAGAGTATGTTGAAGAACCAGAAGCGAAGCAAGAGATGGTACTAACTATTAACAGACAGGGAGTACGAGGGAAGGTGGGTCCAATCTTTCTTCGTACAGAACCCCTGTCAATTCGTCGTGTCTTTGAGTTATTGAATGAGAATGAAATGGATGCGAGTCTGGAACGAGATCGAATTGAATTATATGATCAGAATATCATGATTCGGAATGAGAAGGATATGCTGATTGTGGAGGGGAATGTAGGTGAAGAGTTTCAGAGAGTTCAGGCATTACTGAGCGAGCAGTTTATGAAAGTGTGATTTAGAGCAAATGTTTGTTAGAAGATTATGATGAACAGATTTCCAAATAGAGTAGTTGTGATAAGAATGATTGATCCGATCTCCTCATATTACTTGAACACTTCATATCTTTCGATTTCACATACATCACACGCTTCAATCAAGATCAGATTTTATTTTGACACCCTCATACAATTACACAAATGAGTAAAGAGGTTCTGTCCATTTCATTTATTAATATCATCATATAGTGTTTCTAAAAAGAGTATTGCAACTGAGATCCTACGACAAGAATCCCTTGATCGTATTATTGAACAATTTGCTGATGCGATTAAAACAAAAGGTGGATTTAATCAATCTACAAAGACATCGCAGAAGTGTCATCGTTTAGGAACCAAGAATGGAATCAAGGCATTAATGGAACGTTGGTTCTTAATACAAGAGCTCTGTGGAGTAGGATTATATTGTTAATGATAAAATATAGGCAAATGAAGAGGATTGTCTCGTTCCAAGTAATCCACAGAAAAATCATTGGCTTCAACGTGAACTAACGGAAGGTGGTTTTTCAGAGGCAGATGCAGATGCTTTAGATGATCAATTGGTGGAAATCGCAAAGCAGGTGTTCGAAGAATTCAAACAATCATCCAGTGGTATTTGTAATTATTTGTATTCCCTGTAGAGCTGAATGACGATAAGATCACAGTCCAAAAGAGTGATGTCGATGATATCATACAATTTCGATTCACTGATGGAAGTGACCCGCATAAGGATTATGAAATCAAGTTATCAGATGAAGCTTATAACAATCTTAAACAGAAATACGAGTCAAGCCAACCCATAGAGTCTGAAGAAGATAAGCAATTATTTTTGGAGCGGTTGTTGCTTCTCCTCCTTCGATATAATACAGTAAGTGGGGATGTTCGTGGATATCAAATGGCGCTTCCTGAATCTGTGTTCTCATTTCTTAAATCTGAGTATGGATTACAACATGAGTGTTTTGCTTCACCGATGAATGCATGTCCTTTGATTGGATCCTTTTGCTCGCGTTTCTATGATACAGATCATTTCTTCGGATCAAAAGGTAGTTTCTTTGGTTATTTGGTTGAAGAAGGTTGCTTTGAGAGTAATCCTCCATTTGTTGAGGAATGTATGATTCGTAACATTAGACGTATTATATCCTTCATGGAGAAGGCAGAAGAAAACGAAAAAGCTCTCACATTCTTCATTGTAGTTCCTGGTTGGGATGATAGTGATTGTGAATCCTACAATCTCACCGTGTATGGAAAGAGTGAACGACCAACTAACGATGTCAAAGGAAAGTATTTCGTGACAATGGTAGCTTTGGATAAGAATAAACATTTCTATCGTAATGGAATGGCATATCGAGACAATTTTAAGGTAATGAGAGCTAGAAGCAGTTCACTAATGTTCGTATTGCAGAGTCCGAAAGCAAGAGAAGTATTACAAATCGATGAATCATTCTTTGCGAAAGAAGTGAATTCAAGATGGACGACTGAATCCTCTGAGTATATGCAACAAGTAATGAAACGTAGGTTCAATCTAAGATTGTTATTCTACAGAGATATCGAACACATCTCGGCAGAAACGTGAGTATTCTTCACTTAGTGAACCAAGACTGAAATGTGAGTATTCTTCACTTAGTGAACCAAGACCAAAACGTGAACATTCTTCACCTAGTGAACCAGAATCGAAACGTGAGTATTCTTCACTTAGTGAACCAAGACTGAAACGTGAACATTCTTCACTTAGTGAACTAAGACTGAAACGTGAACATTCTTCACTTAGTGAACTAAGACTGAAACGTGAACATTCTTCACTTAGTGAACCAGAATCGAAACGTGAACATTCTTCACTTAGTGAACCAGAATCGAAACGTGAACATTCTTCACTTAGTGAACCAGAATCGAAACGAAGGTAATAAACAAACAATACAATCTGTTTTCTCAACATTAAGCTACTATTCATTCGTATCCACTTTCTTACTTTTGCTGCAGAGTGAATCAGGTAAGGAACATAGTCAATGGCCTTATTCAAGGCTTCTTTGATCTTTCCACACACATACGAGAGTCCTGTACTTAGACCTTTGTCAATCTCATCAGCATGACCCTACATATAAGTACTCATCGGAGATACTACTCTTAGAAGAGGAGTTACAACATGATCAGAAAAGAAGGTCAAGCCCTGAGTTTCAATAACTAAAATCACATACGCCATTCGATGGGATTGAAAGCCATATAATAAAAACGAATTTGACGAAGTGATACACGAAAGACCTACACTATCCTACAAAAACAAGTACCTACGTTTTAAAAAGAAAGTCTGTTACCAGAAAAACACATTCAAAGAGGGATAGAACCATCCTAAAGTAACAACACATAAATCACCACATACCAGTATAAGATCCACTGCTTCTGTTTTTCGACGTCATTCTTTACCACAGAAGAGTAAGAAGAATAAGAAGGAAACAAATAAGCAGCAATTACACTACAGTAATGAAATATAGACTATATTTACTATGGTACACGGTATAGATAAGGTAAAAAGGATCTCAACAACATTCTAGATCACAGCAACACTAAAAATGGCATGGTAACCCCTATCAAATCCAAGACATATTCTCCAACAGATTCATATTCTGACTTGATATAGTTTCGTTATCACATAACCCGGATATTTCCAGTTCCAGAAATAGTGATTATTATAGACTCGGTTTGTATTTCTTGAATTATATAACCATGATCTTGGGAATTGATTATGGATCCAGAACAATCCTGTTTTCTCGATGGGAGGAATCGTCGGATTACACAGTAAATAAAACTGGAGCAACTGAAATGGGTCACTTTGATGATTTGTCTATTTCAACAAGGTGAAAATATGTTTGGAAGGGTAATCAATAGAAACAGTATCATGATTAAGAACAAGTGTGTAATGTGTTTGGATCACTGTTCCAGAAAAGAACGTGCATTCTTTTCAATATCATGTCTAGATTGCAACATCAAGTGCAGATTTCATTTTCTTTGGTGGCTTTCATCATCTCCTTAAACTAGTGAGAAAAGAACAGCGCGTTGAAGAAGAATTATGTGCAGCAGATCTCCACTATGACTCAAATGGACAATGCCGAGTTCAGGTTAAAACAGGGACAAAAGAAGTATCTTGTGATTTTTACATTTTCTTTATTCTAACGATGGAATATCTGTTGTACTGTGCTTTTAAAGAACCAACGGCTCTCTACTTCGATCGAGTCAATATCGCTCAGTCTCAACAGCTCAAATCCACTGAACTCACTATAGCAATTCCTGAATCTATTTCGAAACAATCTGTTATTAATATGATCGATAGTCTTGTCCTCTCTCTCCACCTTGATAAATGCTCTTCCTGTCGGTTTGTTCGTCATATGTTACCAATTGCAGTGGAATTCCGACAATCTTATCTCTCCGATGTACCTTCTTCTTCTACGTACGTTTTTGTAGATCTTGGATCATTTTTTGTAACATTTTGTGCGGTAGAGTATTGTCAAGTAGGATCATGGATGTCTGATCATGATTAGAATAAGATAAGTATTCGAGAGATAGTCCACAGAAACAATTTGGGTGGGAGTCGAATTACACGGTTAGTTGCCAAATTGATTGTGAGTCGACTATCGTCTGTTGACAAGTATCCTTTGCTTCTATCAAATGCAGTCACACGGCAAATCCTAATGGAACTAGCTGAACGAGTGAAATGTGATTTTGTAATGATGAATATTGATGACACTGAGATAAGAGAAGAGAATTTAGAAGAATTGTGTTATGACCTGAGTATTCCAGTACCAGGACCTCTGGTAATCACACGGCAAGAGTTTGAAGATTATTGTAAGCCCATCTTCTCTCGTTTTGAAGACGCAGCAAGAAAGTTCAAAGGTGTAGGAATGAATTCAATGACTTAGTCTTAGTTGTTAGGACAGTCAGCAATTGATGGAGTCATTCCTATTGGAGGAGGGATTCGAGTAACTGCTTATCGTCGTATTCTTCTTGAAGTCTTTGGCTTGTCGTTAAATGAAACAGTGAATGTTGATGAATATTGTGCTTTCAGCTGTACTACATTTGAACGATTGCTTCATGAGAAACGGTTACATCTTTCAGATGCTGTGTTAGATCATGCTGTTTTTAACATATCATCTCATTCTGCTGAAGAATTGGCTCAACAAATGCATGAACAAAGGGATTGGGAACTTGATCTGGATATCTCTCGTAATGTTGTTGACATGTACTCAAATAACACTGGAACAGTATTATCACCCAATCAGCTTCAAGAGAATGATGAGATCATTCGTTTGCTTCATTTGGAAGAACAAGAAATGGCTTCTGTAAGCAATAACTGTGTTGATATCGAGAATATGCTATTCGAGTTGGCCCAAAAAGGTGATCAAACCAAAGTAAGAGAGATTCAACAGTTCCTTCGGCGACGACGTGTTGATATCACTCGCGATGAGGCTATCAAACAGCGTCATGACATACGAATCCTCTTGGGACTTTCTCGAGATGAGACGAATGCATGTTTGTCGAATTCATTATCCAAATCTTGGTCAGATTGGATTGATATCAATGCTAGTGTTATAACCATGCGTATTGCTGATGAATCATTCGCAACCAATCGCAGACAGGAGTTTCACATCACAGATCGACCTCGCTTGGAGGAAATTTGGATTGGTGAAAAGTGCTTCTCACATTTCGTCACTTTCACTGTGGATTCTCTTCCTGCTCTCAAAAAACTAACCATAGGTGCAAGCAGTTTCAATGCTGAAAAGGAATCCGGGACTTTTTCTGTCAAATCATGTCATCAACTTAAATCCATTCAAATTGATCCCTATTCATTTGAATATTTTAGGGAGTTTATCCTTCAAGGTATTCGTAATCATTCTCTTTGATATAGACCTTATTTCTCTCGAGGATCTGTACATTGGATCCCCAGATGATAGTAGCCATAATTTTTGTCAAACCAAATATCTATCAATTTCTTGTATGACTTGAATGTGAATGATGAATTAGCTTTACCGGCTTTGGATACTATTCTCTTTGGAAGAATGGCATTTTGTAGTGTTGAACAAGCTCACATTGAAAGTATCATATGTAATGATTTTTGAATTAGATAATCCGCAACTACGAATGATTTCATTCAGCAATTATTCACTTTGTGGGAATACAAATAGTATGCCATCTGCTAACGTATTATGCTTGAAAGGTACCATAGAAAGTGACTTATGACATAGATCTTCCTCGTTTGGAGAACGTTTCGTTTTCAGATGATAATCCTTCATCTGTGATGATAACAGTTCATTTGGATGCCAATCTTTCCAAAGTGTTTGGATCACAATTGAAAACAGTTATCCCTGCTACTATCCGTGGTTTCTAAAGATTAGTCGTGATTTGTGTTGTAATATCTATGTGACTGAATAATTGTTTTTGTTTGTACACCTATCTCTTTATTCTATTGTTCTATGTATTTCTTTTCTTTCACAAACGACTAGATCCCAAAAACCGATATGGCAATTTGATTGGGT
>NW_014569363.1:0-21765 GCF_000743755.1 Blastocystis sp. subtype 4 | reverse complement strand
GCTGCTTCTCCTATTGCTGACAGAACCCCTGTGATGCTTATGGATCAGTGAGGTTATGTTTCGTTTACGTATAATAATGATCATTGGAGTTGTTTTTTATGTACGAATTAGAGATGGGAACTCGAGTCGTTATTGATTCTCAAACACAATATTCTACAAGCATTTGCGATAAGGCATTCACCAACTCTGATATACACTGTTTTTCTGTAAACTTTACACGTCCATCACGCGTTGCAGTAAGATTCGCACACCTTATCTGTGTTAATAACAATACTTCTGGATCCATGGTCACCAATTCTTGGAAATGATCTTGTATCACTTCCCAACACTTCTTTGAATGATCATACGCCGAAACTAACCGCTGAACATCTTCTACAGGGACACTTATATGAATGTGACTCATGCCATCTACAACACTTGGCACGGAGAACGAGAGTACCATATTCTCATTCACTCGATTCAAAGACCGAGAAAAGGCAGTCTCACAAAGATGCTGCAGTTGATATCTAGCTATGAGATTGACAGAGAATGAATACGAAGAGAACCGGTAACGAGACAAGTTGATGAACACATCATAGGCCTTCTTGAACCAGTTTAGAAAAACCTTCCTCAACTCCTTCTTTCCTTTGATCTATCATAAATAGGAGATTTAAACACTACTAGGAGCATTGAGTGTGAAACGTGTGTACTACGTGGATATTGAGCAAATATACAACAGTATAAACTAATAGCTCGATCTTTATCTGTAAACGAGAGATTGTATCCAACACAATAATCAAAACCCTGAATCGCTTCAATTTCGTGTACTAATACTCTCAATAGTTTGACATTGTTCAATGGACCTGAATACTTTTCATATTCTTGACGCAATGAAGGAACAAGCGAATTTATGAATGACTGTTCGTTTACAGTGGATAGAATAGGTGATATTGCATAGACTCTCCATGTTTTATTCACTAAATCTAGAAATCATCACAGATGCGAAAAAGAACAATCAAGGGAAGAAATGTCTACTTCAGATTCATTACTATTTGAAACTGCAACCTCCTCTTCCATTCAGGACCTGTAGACAGAGTTGAATGAAAGAATGAAACAAACAGACCAACCACTAGTTCCCCTTCTTCGACACTGCCTCATGGAGCCGGTCACGAAAAGAGTCCATCACAGCAACAGCATCTTCTTCGACAACATCCCGACATAAGACTCCATCCTTTGTATAGTAACTTCCAACGGGCTTAACGAACACATAGACGACAGTCTCTTTATTCACCACAGCTGACACTGTCAATGTGTAGCTACAGGAAACGAACGCATCTATAATTACTCATAATCTCCAAAATCACATTTAGACTCGGCTCGGAATTCCTTTGCATCGCAATACTTGCTTCCCTACACTCAACTAGCACAAATAAACCAACAGTTGGAAGAGATCCAATCAAGAATGATTTTTTGATGAAAATGAAGGAGATGATATAATCAACAACGGCTAGAATGTAGTATCTGCAATTAAGCAAAGGGATCGCTACTACATGGCACAGAGCATTGCTATCATTTCCTTTCCTCCAAAGTAGTCCTTGTACTTGAAGTAAGAAACAAATCCACAAACACCGCTATATCTAATTCAGTTCATCTGTACCATACCAAATAATACGAATTCCATAGATCAAGTAATCGAACAGAAAGTTGGGCTTCACATCGTTCTTCATAAAGGCCTATATCATGAAAGCCGAAGTTAAATATGACATCAATAAAAGCATCATCTACAGTCTGCTTCATCACCTTATTGTCTCCTAACTCTGTAATCCCTATTCTATCACTCGAAATGACAAATACTCTACTTGTTTCTTCAATATGTTTAATTGTCATGATGTTTGATGAACTGGATGAGGAGAAAAGAGAGATCCGATGAACACGGTTTTTCAGCAAATCTGTCAGAGAACCATATTCTCTCAGTATTTGAGTTACAGTACCGTCCAAGTCATGGTAGTATTTGGACACAATAGAGTAATTGCTAGGAAACGGAAGATCGAGTATATGTGAAAGATGCTTTTGGACGAGATATTTTGTATTTAATGGATTTCTGAATTCTGATTTGTAGAAAAAAGGTGGTGCCTGTTCAGCGTCGTGAACGATCGTCGTTGTTGTTGGTTCGTCTTTATTTGTAGACGGAGTCGTGATTCCAGTTCAAGTAGTGATGAAAGCCATTCTTCATTTAGGTATACTTGGTGTTTTTAGTTGATTGTAGTGATAACAGTTATTCGGAAGACGAGGTATTGAGCCATCATCGGAGAAGTCGTCGTGGAGGTTCTCATCATTCAGTACTATAGGGAATTGTCATTTTTGATCTAGAAGCACTCTAGTAGATTGGAAAGGGCAGATCGCACGCTTCCACATATTGCTCTGGCAAATACAACCCCTCGTATGTCGTTTCAACAGTTCATGTATCGTCAACGCAATGATATTACACCAGAAGAAGCTCATAACCGATTTGTATCGTTTGTAGTTCCTAAAAGTATTGAACACTAGAGAACAAGCTCATTATGACCAAGAAGTGGCCCATCGATTCTTTGAGACTTATTGTCACGAAGAATTCATGCTTGAGCGATATTTACCATCTTATCATCTGACTCGTCTTCATGACTTGTCCTCAGAGATTCGTAGTGCTCACGCTGCTATGTGTGAAGAGATCGCATCTGGTAGTTTTCTGAAAAAGGAGGAAATGAATACTGTAACAATTCAAAGTCCCTATAGAAATCGATTGGATGATTCATGGTGGTCGTGTGTAGCGTGAGGGATTGTTAAGGGGATCATGGGTAGATACTTTGAGTCTGTTCCTTCTGGTTGTTCTCGAGCCGAGTTCCGTAAGCTGCTTCCTGCTGAAGCCACTGTTAAGGCGGTGTGGTATGGTGATGTTATGGTGTGTCCTCCCCCTGGAATTGCACGACCTGTATGGGTACTGTGTGCATCCAAAGAGGATGTATCCCTGATTGTGGATCAACTGGATGGGAGCAGTGTCGAATATATGAGTGATATCTTCACCAATGATAAGAGCAAGTGGCGTATTTCTTGTCGGAGTCAGATGCGACCCAAGCATTCTCATTTGTTACCAACCGTAGCTAATCGACCTGATCGGATTGCTTCCGATCTTGCATCTCTGCTCCAGATTCTCCATGCTTTGGAGAAGTACTGGGAACTAGATACTTCGTTGGAACCGTGCTTGAATATCCTTGCAGACCAGGTACCAGACCTTTCGGATGTGGATCGTGTGTACGTTTTGGTGCATGTACTGCGTCGGGTCTTCGGATATGATTATTGGCATAGTGCAGCAGACCAGGAGTTTGGGATTAGTTTCCATGTATATGAGAGGTTGGAGATGAACAGTAGCGTTTTGGTTTCGATCGAATCCGTGCTTCAGGAGAGTGTGAAGAAGAGAATGAAAAGGACCAGGCGTGGTGTGCTGCCTTGGACAATAACACCTTTTTGTTCATTAAGTCCATAGCAAATCAGACTGTGAGTAAGGAGCTAAACACTTCGAGTCCCGAGTTAGAACAGGAGAAGGAGATCCGCCAAGAGGAAGCGACTCTTATGGATGAGTTGATCGATGCGACAGAGGATCATTACGCCTGTAAGGTGTGTGACAAGTATTTCAATGGGCGGGAGTTTGTAGTTAAACATATTCAACATCACCACAATGCAAAGGTTGAAGGGGTGACGATGACTGTGGGAAAATCATGAGGAAATGATGCGTAGAAGGTAATGAAAGAGGTGTGCGAGAAGTTGTATCAGAAAGATGATTTGAAGGTGATGCCAGTAGTAGTAGATTCTAGAACGAATCGAGCTCGTTATTGTGATTGTTTATTGAAAATCGAAGTCATTTGCCACTAGGGAACCGACATTGCCGTCATTTTTCTCTTCGCGATAGTAATGTCGAATGAAGAAATCATTCACGCCTGTGTCAAGCAGAATGTATCTTTTATTTGCCAGTAGTTGTAGAAAGGAGGAGTGATTATTAGTTGTGGTAA
Source organism: Blastocystis sp. subtype 4 (assembly GCF_000743755.1). Lineage (NCBI taxonomy): Eukaryota > Bigyra > Opalinata > Blastocystidae > Blastocystis > Blastocystis sp. subtype 4. The sequence continues at coordinate 17,743 of NW_014569363.1, read as the reverse complement.
AGAAAGTGATCGTCTGTATCCTGTTGTTGTATGATTGCCTTTGTTCTTTCATATGCAGGTGACACCGTGGGTGGTACTTCCTGAGAAAGGGAAAGAAAACAACTGTAAAGCTTTTTCAACGTATTAATAGTAGATATTTATGTTCCAGGAATTTCTCTATCAGGAATCAATAAATTTTCAAAGGTGGACGTGCCTGTTGACAATTTGGCATTTGTTGGCTATGATGTAGTTGTTGTCTATTACTACTATTATAGAAGTTGTATCCTTACATTCGGGACTGTTTCAATACCCATTTGTCGCGTTACACGTTGTTTGTCAAGAACGCAGCTCTAATTACGTTTCGGATCTTTCAGGCGTTACCTTTGAGTTCTCCTCTTCATATTCCATCTTCGCTTAGTTACTCTCAAATGGTGCCTGATCTTAATGGAAATTTGCCATCTGTCAGCCATTTAATGACTATCAACGAGAGACAGCATATTCTTTTTTCGAATGAGCAAATGTCAGAGGGATCATCAGATGAAAACCAGCTGGAAAGAGTATTGGATAAGGAAGTATTAACCACCTCCTTAGACGACAAATTATCTGTAAAGCGTGAGAAGGATGTAGAGATGTCTGCTATGAAGATTGTTATTCCTCTTCCAGCCACAGGTTCTGATGCCTTGGTTTCGGGTTCACGGGTATCAGATGGTTCTCAGATGTCGAATGGTTGTCCATCAAATAGTTCTCAGTCATCAAATGATTGTCCGTCAAATAGTTCTCAACCACCAAATCCCATGACTTCACGTCATACAATCAAAGTTCCTAATCCTGAACGAATAGGTAGTTCAGTCGTGACTTCCGAACTGGAGCAGTCATCTTCATCCATCTCTTTGAAGTCAGAACTAGAGTCGGAACATCCATCACCTAGACAATCAGTTCTAACCAATCCAACCTTATCACCAGTTGTCTCTTCACCTATTCCAGCTTCTGAACTTACTTTGTTTCCGACAGAGCCATCTCTCTCTCCAGAATCAAAGAAGGTGTGTGTAATGCCAGTTGAGGAGAATCCATATGAGGAATCGGAGAGTGAGTTGTCAGTACACAATAAAGGAGAGACTAAAGCAGAGACAAAGACATATATGGGAATGACCCAAAAAACATGGGAAGAGGTTCCGTAAGAATGAGATGAGTGAATAAGAGATAGCAAACAGGAGGATGACTCTTGTCAGAAACTCATCTATGAGAATCCTTTGCAGATGGTAAGATATACGATTGGCTTCTCATTCTAGCCTCTATGTGCTCATTGTCATCTCCCTGTCTCTTCCAATCCCAATGTCACCTATACGTGCTCTAGGTGCCATTCTCTGTTCCATACTAATTGCATCTGGGGCGACTTCTATATGATGAAAGGCACTTCGTGGCGAGAGCAGAGTCAGACTAATCGTAGATGGATTTGTGGTTCGTGCCTTGTGAATACCAATCTTCAGTGCTTTGATCCAGATTTGCGACAGTGGATTGATGTTTTTGTGATTGCTTTCCATGCTACGACCAATCTCCACACCATTAAGTTTCAACAGGACTTACGATCTGTTCGTCTGAGACACATGCGTGTGCGTGAAGTACCTGAGATGATGGATCCAGAAGCCCATACTGATAATACCCTTACCAATACAAGTATTATGGAGATGCGAAATGGAGTACGCTGCTACAAGGGATCTGAAGGAATTCAAGACATTTCCAAATGGAATTATCATTCTCTGCCTCAGGTGGTGGGAGATGAGTGAGTCCTTCACTTCTAGTTATCATTCCGAACCAACAGTAACCCAAAGGATAATTTAATTAATGCAATTATGTATCGAAGGTAGCTATTATTCCTTCTTTGTAACTAGATTCGGTATCAACCACACCATAGAAGTACTGACACTATGGGAAGACAATGCCATCTTCACGGCTCAATGGGTCCAGCAAAATAAGTTGCATACCAAAGGAAAGAAGGAATTGGAGTCATATCTCCTTCATCAAATGCTCTTTGCTCCGATTTGGAAGCATGTATTGAATGTGGCTGAGGTGAGTAGAGGAAAAGGGATTGATCCATAGGAACAAATCTACTATCAAGACTTTTCTCCATTATTCCTTCCTGAGTGTGGTGTTTCGTCTCTCTCGGATACTAATGATGAGTGCTGTATATGCCATCGAGTTCGAAAGGATGAACATGATCCTATTGTCTGTGATGGATGTAATGGAGCTTATCATTGGAGTTGTACTACACCTCCACTGACAGAATTGCCTGAAGTAAGAATAATATAATGGGATCATATCAAGGGTGAATGGCTGTGTGAGCGATGCAAGCAGTATCCTCATGATATCGATCGAGGGAAAGACAATTGGTTCTATAAATGTTGGTTTACTCTTGGTGGTGAATATGATATTACGGGATATGTATTGAGGTGAAGATACTGCAGTGATCTGATCACTAGTACTCTACCATATGGAGAGGAATTGATGCAACGTCAGCAAAGAGAAGATGAGCAAACAGAACAATTAGTAGCACTAGCAGATAAGACTTGTGAGAGAACAAGAGAATAATGAAGCATAGTACCAATTCTTCCTTTACCACCCCTTTCCACCATTCTTCGTTTCGAGTATCAAGGGGATGAATTGCATAGACAGAATGATCATGAAGTGGATGGATGGTGTGTAGGTGTATTTTTAATCAACTTCAGAATAGAGAGAGCGTATCTTCAGTGTCCTTCAGTCTCTCGATAATTATCATGCTTGTCAGCTTTTCTCAACATCGGGAACTGATGAGCGATGTGTATGCGTAGGGAATAAAGAGGTCCTTGAATTAAAGGCTTGCGTATTGCGTCACTTCTATGCAAGTAATCGTATTCGTGGTCCAGTCATTATTGTCTGCTCTGCAGAGGATAAGGAGTTATGGGAACTGGCTTTGCACACATACACGCAGTTGAAGGTTGCTATTATGAGTGGTAGAGGATAGTGAGAGCTGTGATCAATAGACAATGCTCCTCTTCGGCGTGTGCAATGGTTGACGTATCTGGGTCCAACCAAAGAGCTTCTTGTTGGTGAGTACAATGTGTTTATCATGTCTTCAACTGTCTTCAAAAATCGTACTGCATCTGATAATGCTTATTTCCGTTTATTAGAGATATCAGTGTTAATAGCAGACTCTTCAATGATGTATCAATGTGTCAAATGTATGAGAAATAGAAACAAAGGGAAGAAGCTGTCTACAACTTTACCTGGAGGAAAGGAGTTTCGTGAAGGTATTGGAAAGCTAATGGAGGTGGAGTAGGAGTCTGTTAGGTTGTTGAGAATAGACCGGAAAATCTGGTATTTATTTGGCACCTAGAGCAGGCTCCGAAGGATATTCCTGTCGGTTATCTTCAGCAATGTGAGATTACTCTTCCTCAGAGTGTTGATGAGAAGCAGAAGAACAATCGGTGTTTACTGATTGACATATTCCATAATTATATTCGTTCTGAGGATATTGATCGAGTTCATATGGTCTCTTGATGTGATTATTAGGATTTAATGCAGGGTCTGATTCCTTCTCTTGTGGTTCTTCTTGAAAACGATCATCTCCAAGAGTGTAGTCTTGTTCAGGATCTGTTGGTTCTGTGTCCGCTTGCAATTTCTCAAGCACGGTGTTTGGATGCATTGTGGAGACGATGGGGGTTTCTCTTGTTACAACGGTATTAGTACTGTTTGAATGTGAGTGATAGAGGTCAGCGTACGCTGCTGGGGAATGATGTATTACTCTCTGTCGTGTTTGAAATGATTCGTATTTACACACATCCTTTTCTTGCTGGATGTAGTGAGCAAGCCTGTTGTGAGTGTAGTTGTGGATCTGTAGAATGGGCTGATAGCAGGTCTGTAGACGATTCTGTGCATATTGCTACCTCTAACTCTTCTGCCAACTTCAACCCTCCTTCAACAACTAACACTGCATCTCCAAAAAGTCAGGATTGGAACAAAGTGTTCTGTCAGTGTAGCGGGAAGATCTTTATGCTTGACTTCTTGGTCAACTGTCTTTTTCAGGTAACTCTTATTCAGTTCACTAATCTTCAGGACTCAACATGTCAAGTCCTTGGTATCTATAGTCGCTCTCTACGAATGTGCCAGTATCTGACTCAGTATTATCGGAACAAATGCACTAGAGTTCAATGGTATGTTGTGAGTGTTCGGTGCCATCTAGTTTCTATGGTGTTCACACATTGCAAGAATTCCAACAGGCTATCCGGGAGGTCCATTTGAATCAGGCAAAGGGAATCCACACTGTATTGATTCTCGGTAGTATTCCTGTTCGTGTGGGTATTTCACTCTCTTTCCTACGTCATGTGATTTTGCTGGATTCGGATCTGGAACCCACTACAGATGTGGACACGTTGCAGCTAACGTTTGATATTGGAGTGCGACAGGTTGATGTGAGAGTATTTGATGATCAGTAGCGTGTACAGCTTATTCGACTGATAACTGCGGCTTCCTGTGAGTTGGAGTATTTTATCTCTGGAAGTCGGTATGTGTCCGAATACAGGAGTTTTCTCCGTCATAACAATACAAGCATGTCTGAGAGTTTATGTCGGTTTCTGGTGAGTCACCATCAAGAGGAGTATTGGCGGTTTGTTCATAGTGTACTCATGGAAATGGTGTGTAATGTAGATGTTGAATATCTATATTTCAGGAGTTGCTCGGCCATTCCCTTTAAGTTCCGATCATCAGCTCTCTAAGAAAGCGATTGAATACTTGAAACCGTTCATTCCCTCGTTAAATGCACATTCCCTTCCTGAAGAACCAACCACGAAAGCTTCTGCTATCCAGAACATCATTGAAGCTCTATGGAACCCTCGTCTCACCATTCAATCTATGAAGGACCTTGTTCAATCTGTCCTGACGATGTTACCTGACTGGGCTATGGATGACTCGATGGTGAGAACAAAGCGTTGAGATTATTTGTAGGATTTATCCCATTTATCATTAGCCACTCTAGAACAAGCATCTCAGTTAGATTTGATTCTATGTCATGCACTGGAGAAGATGTTACAATTGACTGATGGGCTAGTTGTGAATAGTGATGCTTCTATTCGTCGCAAGACGAAAATAAAGGCGAAAATGAGTGATTTTGTGGAAGCAATTCCATGGGTCTTGGTATTGAACGAAGATAATGTGTAGTTTTATCAGTTAAAAGCCTATTTAATGCGAATCCGATTGGCAATGCGATTTCATAACTATTGGATTGTTGTACCATATCAGGATATCTTCCGATCCTTTTTCTAGTTCGCTATTTGTTGAAGGAAACAATTGAAATCGACAGTTACATTTCATCCTCGATAGTCTTGGGTTTTGGTTTTCTGATGAATCTCTTGTACCTAATAATGAGGATTTATGCCAGAGAATCGTACACCCATTCTCCAGAGCAGTATACAGCAAAGATACCTACTGCCCACTTAAAACCAGGGAAAGCTTGATAGAGTTTTGGATTTGCAATAGGATGACTTCTCCAGGCGTTGTAATTTCCAAATACCATGTATATACAATAGCTCTATGCAGAATAAGTGAGAAAGACGAAGTGGTGAATAATCGTGATTATTGGATATGGAGATTTCTGGAATAGTAAAAATAGGATCTGTTTGTTCCTATGGGGGTTCGTTTCATTAGACTCTATCTATTTATAGCTTCACCTATTTACCCCTTCTTGGTTTGATGAATCCTTTTTCACATTGTAAGTACATTATTCAAAGTAAGTAGTTGTTTTTGATTGACAGACAAATGTTTATTGGTGAGAGAAGCAAGATTGTAACGTGTTTAGAATGAGAGCCAAGTGGGCAAAGAAGCGTATGCGACGTCTGAGACGCAAGAGAAGACAGATGAGAGCTCGTGCGAAATAAAGAGAATTAAGAAGCGAGACTGTCGCTTATTGGGAGTTCTTGTGAATACTATGATGTTTATTCCGTTCGTTTGTTGTTTGTTGATTGTTAGCAAACATCGTAGGACGTTTTCTTGCTACCGTCTATGGAATTTGATTTGGTATCCACAGAGACACTTTTGAGTGGCGGTTCTACAATCTCCAGCATTTTTCGCTTCTGTGATCGTTTCTTTTGTGTAGCAAATGACTACAGATGAAAGTCTAGAATCATTTCCAACGGGATCTGCAATCTTCTAAGTATAAATGATGATAAAAATACTCACCTGTTTGACATCTTCAGCCAGTTCATGAAACCCTAGATTCTCTAAGGATTTAAAGACAATTTGATCGTTAATGGTTTTAGAATTATCCTTCTCTGCTTGCGAGCACAGTTCCATAGCCAGTTGACCAATAAAGGCATTTCCGCAGAGCTGCATCTAGATATGTTAACAGGAGCTGAATAAAAACAATCTTAACAAAGGATTTGCTGCATTTCACCTTTCCATCTAGTGTGTTGGTAACGATATTGTTCACAGTTTTGAGAGGAAGAGTGGCAGACTTCTCCATGATTCGTCTGTATCTAAAAGAAGAGTTGAATTATTATTCTTATTATAATCTAGAATCGAAACTATACTAGCCCGTCTAGCTCAGTCGGTAGAGCGCCAGGCTCTTAACCTGGTGGTCGAGGGTTCGAGCCCCTCGGTGGGCGATTTTATTTCTTTTAGTTCGATGATTCAAGTGAGGAGGAGTAGTCTTTTAGTTTTATGTTGTGTCTTCTTCCTCATTGTCTATTTGAGTGTTGGTTTTGGAGACCGTTCTCACGTCGAAGTGGATCAGTTCATAATAGAAGTACTTCCTGATAAGTAGTTATTAGTCTGTTATTGATTTGATCAGTAGTTATGCAGTGGATGGTGATGCTAGTTTTTGGAGGACGAAGGAGATGAATTCTGTTTTTAATACGTTTTATTTGTTTTCTTCTGTTATTGTGTAGGGGGATGTCGGTATCTGGTAAGAATGAATCTTTAGTCGAGTCTGCGTATCCCTCTCATGAGTTCGTAGCTGTTCAAGGATCGCAAATTGAAATTTCTGATTCATCGCCTTCTGTTGATGTGGTCAGTTCAACAGTTGGTCTTAATGCTTCTGTTGTTGATTTGTCAGTAGACAGGGTAGTTTCAGTGACCTCATCTGTTCGTGCATCGTCGATGCCTTTTTTGTCGACCTCGTTTAATATGTCATCGGGTGATTCATCTTTACTATCATCCAAATTATCTCTGGAACTATCATCTTCACCTTCTGCTTCACCCATGCCGTCTCTTTCGTCATCATCCATACCGTCTCTATTACCTTTATCTTCCCTTTTTTCCTCTTCCCGTCCATTGTTTCCTTCTCCTCTACCCTCTGCTCCACCTTCTTTATCTCCACCACCACACCACCCTCAACAATCTCTCCTCAACCGTTACTTTCAATCAACCCTTGATCGTCAGCTACATTGTGGAACAAACGTTGTAGTGTATCAAGTACATGCCCAAAGCGGGCTTGGAAATATGATCCGTGGGTACTTCACAGCTATGGCTATCGGAGTTCTAACAGACCGCTGTGTTCAAAGTACATACGAATCTGGTTTAATATTGTAGTTTCAAGTTTTCACGAGTATGTCACGACTCTCTTCTTTCCTCCGTTTCCACATCTTTCCTATTCTTTTCCTAGTACATACTTGGAGTTGGATTGATTATAGTCAAAGGATTGCATCGTTACGAGTGGAACTATCTTCCAACAGCAAGAAATGCTCCTTATTACGCCCGAAACCCTCTATCCGCGTTGTTGAAGACTCCAACTATTCTCTTAACTACATACTCTGATTTCACGTCGAGGTCGCTGACACCAAAGTTTTACCAAAAGACACTACTTGAAAATGGTTTGATTTCAAGCAATCATACCAGTGAAACAAGGATGGGAATTGAAGTGCGATCCATCTGGCTACGTCTTCTGCTAAACCCCTGTCAATCTCTATGTACAGTGATCAACAATCATATCCAAGTTCTGCGAGAACGGACCATCATTGGACTGCAGCTACGATTGGGAGGTCAAAAAGCGAACTATGTAGAGAAGGAAATGCTTCCAGTGGAAGTCCTTTCCAGAGTGGTTTCGCTCGTCTGGCGGTATATGAAAGCTCGTTCTCTTCAACTACAGGATGTGTACGTTTTAGTCTCATCAGATTCAGATTTTGCCATACGAAAAATAAGGAAGGCATTTCCTACCAACACATATGTGGCAAATGATTTTCCAATTGGACATAGCGCAGAAGCCAAGATTCGGAAGGCTGCCAGCTGGGAATTATATACAAAACGAGCCATCATGGATTTGATGTTGTTAAAGGAGAGTGACTATCTTATATACTCTCGCAAGAGTAGTTTTGGGAAATTTGCTCATGAACTCCAAATGGCATCTAGCAATCAGCTGGATGTGAACTCTTTTTTGCGACAGCAAGGTTTGCAGTGTAGCGTTTTTCACGATCGTGATTCTGTTGGTACATCCACATATGTGTGATTTTGTTTGTTCAAAGCTCTCTTGTTAGACTATATAACGAAAATAGGACTATTTTCTGCCAGACATTTATGACCGAAAGAGTTCTGTTTTCTGTTATTCTTTCTCATAATCTGGATGTTGTGTGTAGTAGTATTATTAGTTTGTCTTCTCTATGTCAATGGAGATAATTTCCAATTGGATGATGCTTTTCTGCAATACGTAACAGAGTTCGGAAAGAAGTATGTAGATAAGTCGGAACAGAAGTTTCGCAAAGCTCAACTTGCAGTGAATCTTGAGATTATCAAGGAACATAATGCGCGACAGTCTTCTTACGTCTTGGGAGTCACTCAGTTTTCGGATTTGTCACACGAGGAATTTGCTGCTCGGTTTGTCGTCAACGAGGCCATTGTGAAGAAGGCTAAGGAATTTGAGTTGTTAGAAACCGAGGCGTATCCGACTTCGGGATCTAGTTCACTAAAACAGGGTTTGCCTAGTGAAGTGGACTGGAGATTGAAAAATGCAGTGTCTACAGTGAAAGATCAGAAATCTTGTGGTTCTTGTTGGGCATTTAGTGCTGTTGGATCTATTGAAGGAGCTTATGCCATCTACACAGGTGAACTGGTTGATTTGTCTCCTCAGTATCTCGTTGATTGCGATTATTCGGATAATGGTTGTAGTGGAGGTCTCATGGACAATGCATTTGAATTTGTGATGCAGGATGGAGTACCTCTTTGGGATGACTATCCGTATGCTGGAAGACAGAATTCATGCAAAAAGGTTCCTCCAAAGACGAGCATTCTTGGGTATTATGATGTTCCTGCAGGAAGCTCGTATGAATTGATGAAGGCAATTGCTCGTAATCCGGTATCAGTAGCTATTGAGGCAGATACAGTGGTGTTCCAAAACTACCAATCCGGTGTATTGGATGATTCTGCCTGTGGCCACTCTCTGAATCACGGTGTTTTGGCAGTAGGATACAGTGTGGATGCCACTAAACCTTACTATATTGTGAAGAACAGTTGGGGTGAGAAATGGGGTGAGAATGGCTACATTCGCCTTGCTATAACAGATGACTATTATGGTACCTGTGGTATTCATCTGATGTCTTCGTATCCTTTTGTTAATTTGTAATATGATTATCATTGTTTGTTATAAATAGATATTTGAATCCAAACACTACATTAATCGAATTCTAATAGAAGATATTGTTGAAATGTGTTTTGTGTTGTGTCTTGTGTTCTGTTCATATCACATCTACAGTATTTCTTTTTCCCAAATGAGATTGGTTTTCTATCTCGTGGTTCTTATGATAGCGATTTCGAGTATATTTCCATTTACTGATTTGATGTAGTCGTGAATGCTGCAACGATATCTTGTGGAACGAATCAGAACGTCGTGACAACTGGTGAATCTGCGCAGATTCGTTGTACAACCACTTCCCGTACTGCTTCAATTAATCCGGTCCTTCCGAACGGTCTTCGTTATGCCAATGGAGTTATCTCGGGTACTCCTTCCGAGCCATCTCCATATACGACGTATACGATTACTACTGGACGAGATTCTGGGACTTTTGTTATTGGAGGTAATATTCATGTTCCATATTAATGTATAGTTGTGGGTCAGCCCACCTATTTGACAACTGGTTTTACTGAGCAGACAGTATACAGTGGCCTAGCCATTATTCCTATTGATTTCGTGGGAAATACAGTTTTCACAGAGTACAGCATTTCTCCTGTGATAGGAAATGGTCTATCTCTCAATACAACGAGTGGAACGATTTCGGGTATTTACAACGGAGGTGTGTCGCGTATGTCGTATCAGGTGACGGGAACAAATCAGTTTGGAAGTATTTCAACTACATTTACTCTCAATTATAAGGGTAGGAATCTAAGAAGAGAAATGATTGATAGCGCAGTCGGAAGCTAATATTGCGGGTCTTAGTGCATGCTATTATTCAAGTGTTTTAACAAATGGCCTTTATGAGGAATCATGGTTTTATGATAATAATGCGGAAGTCTGTTCACTTTTGGAGACTCTTGATTTGGCTGATGATTACTCTTCAGATCAGGACCATACTTGGCCAGGTCTAGATGATCGAATTGAAGAAACATTCTCTGCTAGTATCACTGGTTATTTGAACATTGGTGGTGCAGCTGAGTACACGTTCGTTGTTACTAGTCAAGGCAGTGTTAAGTTGCTGTTTGATGATTCAGCAGTACCTGTAGTTTCATTTATTACAAACCGAGAGACGACCAGAAATGGTACAATTTCTCTCACTTCGGGTCGTCATTTGATGAGACTGTATTTCAGTAATCAGGATGGAGCTGCTCGTTTACATGTACAGTACATGTCGGAAGCTGCCAGTCTTCCTCTGACGACAATTGATAAGGTGGTAACCTTTGTTGGAGGAAGGGCTCCTTCGTTCCTCGAGGAAAGTGATATTGTTACATTCATTTCAGGTACGATTGATACAACTCGTCCTCGTCTTCGTGGTTCGTATGTGACTTCCTATACAGTTTCTCCAAGTCTGCCTGTTGGTATTTCCATTAATCCTGTATCTGGTGTGATTAGTGGTTCTTCTTCAGTGAGCTCTACTGGGGAATATACAATTAGTGCAACAGGTCCGTTGGGAGTGACGACAGCAGTAGTTCAGGTAACAGTTGGTGGTCTTCCTGTGAGTGGACTGGCTGCAAAGTATTATCGACTCAATGGTATGCAAATCTGCCAGAGACAGACATTCCCCTCTTCGTTTCTATCATTGATGGTGGAAACAGTGGATGAGAATATTTATCATTCAGAATTGTCTGCTGGTTCTGCGTGGACGAATATTCCCGGAGAAGTGTTCTCTACATTCTATGTAGTGTGGAAGGGTTATCTCTATGTGGATGTGTCAGGTGAATACATGTTCAAGTTGGAGAATCGAGATGGTGCTCGTTTGATGATCAATGATCAGAATGTGATTGAGAACTGGGGATGCTTGAATTCAATGACCGAGAAGGAAGGATCGATCACGTTCAACCAAGCTGGATATTATCCGATTGAAGTTCAGTATTTCTCAAACAATGATGCTTTTGGTATTCTTCTAACATGGAAGAAAGGGTCTGATGAGGAATATGTTCAGATTCCCGCTTTGAAGTTGGGTCATATTCCAGAGACTGCTTTCTCCTATACAACACAACGTACGCATTACTATCGTTATGTGAGTATTCTTGGAAACGCACCTGTGTTCTTCGGTGTGACGATGCCTGGTGCTGTGTTCTCATCAGACCCGGACTTGCCTGCTGGTTTGATGATTCAGTCCAGTGGAATGATCACCGGTTCTCCCTCCGAAGACTCGGATGAAACGACCTACACCATCACAGCCACATCGGGAAGCACTGTTCTCCGAACCACAATAGTTCTAGAAGTGTCCTATGTGGAACCTCCATCAACGCTATCAATTAAGGATAGCACTGGAGCGGAAGTGACAGAGGTAACACTTCAGCAGTTTGAAGCCATGCAAAGTCTGACACTTACTGCAAATAATAATCCTCAGAACTGGAAAGTGGAACCTGACCTACCCAGTGGCCTTAACATTTATGGTCCAGCTATATCTTTAGCTGGAACTCCTACAGTATCTATATCACGGACTGCATTCACAATCACGGCTTCGAATAATGGAGGTTATATTTCGAAGACATTATATATTACTGTCACAGGCTGCCAGTATGGAAAGTTCTTGTATTCGACACGGGTTGAACGTTTGGCTGGTACTCTGACTATATCAAAGAATAATGAAACTGTGTATCAACAGACGAATCTCAGTCGCAGTAGATATAGTGTTGTTTTCTGTCTTCCTGCTGACACCTATGAGTATTCTCTAACATGTGGATTGTCAAATCGTGAAACATGTACACTGAACCTGGAGCGTGAAGATGGAATCAACTTTTTGTACTTGAATTCACGAGGAGGCAGCCGAGTCACCGGAGAACTCAAGACAATTGTGACTGAGAAACCAACAATTACAGTATCGGAGCCTTCTTTGATGCTGGCTGTGCGTGAGCAATTTGAGGTGACGTTGCAAGTCGAAGGAGTTTTCTTGCCTCTTGTTGTCAGCCCAACTCTTCCTTCTGGAGTGACTCTGTCAGGAACTACTCTTCGAGGTTCGTTCACAAAGCAAGGCATTTACAAATATACAGTGACGGCATCGAATGAGGTGGGTCAGAATCAAGTTGTGGTGGAGTTTAATGTCGGAACCTGCCCTGATAATCAGTCATTAATGACGTTGTCTCGTTCGTATGGTCGTGAAGGAGAATCAGTATCCATCTACACGATGGAAGGAGAAGAGCTTTTGAGTGTTGAGTTTACCAATTCAGCATACTCTAAAACTTTGTGTATGGCAAATGCGGATTATCGGGTGGTTATGAGAACAACCGCTTCTTCAGGAGTGTGGAGTACTGGTCAGGAACTTCTGGTGAAGGATTCGTGGGAAGATCTGCTGACATCTCTATTGTTGACAGATGGTAGTGGTGAGCAGACTGAGTACTTCACTATAAATTATGCCATTCTTGATGACTTGCCCATGCACTATTATGCTTCATCCAAAGTCAGCAAGAATTGGAACACTCTGAATTTCAAGGATAGCAACTGGCCGATGGCTGCAAGTGGTGAGTTCGGTAACTTTACAACGAATACAGTATATTTCCGCAAAGAGTTCACTGTTGATAATAAGAACAAATACCCGATCTTCGCTTTTGATCTAGAGATTATGGATGGAATTGTGGCATATATCAATGGGCAGGAAGTGGTGCGTCGAAACATGCCATCAGATGAAGTGACTGAAAGCACCTTGGCAGTTTCTCGTTATGATAGTCTGGTGTGGCGTCGAAGCAGTGTTCCAACAAGTGTGCTGCAAAATGGTGTCAACGTGTTGGCTGTGGAGTTGCATCGTTATGAAGAGGCTCCTGACACTGGAATTTATTTCGATATGTATGCCTCCCTCTTATCAGGCACATGTATGTTGCGAACGGATCGTGGTGAGGCTTCGGATAGTCATCATTCTCCTAATCCCCGTTATCCTGCCTCTGCTGCCTTTGATTCATTTGCGATGACACCATGGAGAGACACGAATCTTCCTGTATTCATTCAGTTCACCTATTACTTTGATCGTTTTGAGTATATTAACAAGGTTGTGTTGCGAGCCACACAGTCGTACAACCAGAATCATCCAAAGAAGTTTGAGATTTTGGGAATGCGGGACAAGGAGAATGGTGATGTGTTGATTACTGTGGATGATCGCAACCTGTTCCGAGAACAATATGGAAGTGCAGAGATTGTGATTCCAAATACAAAGTCTTACAATGCTTATCGTATGCAGATTGATGAGACAAATAATGACAGTAACACTGGAACGATTGGAGAGATTTCTCTGTACACATGTAATATTGTGTACTGTCCAAAGGAGAAGGGATGGGAGAGTATTATGACAGGTGAGATGTCATATGGATCCTGTTCTCGTAACTCGTTTGGTGAATCGACTCGTCGTTGTATTCTTAATGTATACGATCCTCAATGGGAGAAGGTTGATACATCATCATGTCTGTCAACACGTCCGGATTCTTCTTCGTCATATATTGACTTCAAGTTCATGGTATCGAATTGCACGATGGAAAACTACGAAGTCTATGTGAACAGTCGTTTTATTGATGTGGTGCGTAATACGCTGCTTGCCAAGAAGGAGAATATCAACGTGTTCTTGAAGCGAGATTGTTCGGATTCAGAGACAAAGAATGTATGTTTCAATGTTCGTGTGACGACAGATCTGCGTATTGCTGATTATGTGTATGCACAGACAGTAGCTTTGCAGCAGGATATTTCTTATTTGATTTATGAGAATGCCCCTCAGAACTTCCCTCAGGGCATGTATTTCGTAATGACGATTAATCCGATTCTTCGAAAGCCAGTGTCGAAGACTACGATTGCTATAGTTGTTCTTCTAGTTGTAGTTGTGATTGCCACGATTGGTGCCTTCTTGTATTCGCAGAGGACAAAGAAGCAGAATAAGAGAGTGCGAGGAGGTAGCGTAACTCGCAAGGCAACGTTAGATACTATCCAAGAGAGAATTGACCGAAATAAGAAGGAGAAGAAGGGTTTGTTGAAGATTGATGAAGAAGAATAGTGTAATATGTATAATGATATGTTTGTTAAAAGCAAGAAAAGCAAGGCTCAATTTCATCTAACAAACACTGAAGTGATTACAATAATACTGAATCAATTCAAATGCTTCGTCAGAGTGTTGCACAGTAAACGAATACCGAATCTGGAGGGGTTTCGTAGTTAGATAGAACGAGATAGAATTGGATGAATGTCCCCATATTGCAATAGATGAATATGGAAAGAAGGATGTATAGGATCGAGACATCAGCGAACCTACCAGAATACCCTTCGGGGCCACACCCAAAAGACTATCTGGATTCTCTTCAGGAGATAATTGCTACCATAAACACACTTTTCAATACCTACTGTTCCATAGAAATGCGTAACACCATAATCATCCCATGCTTGAATGTATTCCAGGAGAGAAAGAACACACTCATGGGGAGAATAACCACGGAGTTTGGAGTACACTTTTAACACTTCTGCTTCACTGATCATTCGACGATTGGGTTGAGCAAGATGAGGAGGCAGTAGTTTGATAATCTCTTGGCTATGAATAAAATGATTCCATGAAACGAACAAGAGTAAACGATTATCTCCTGAGAAGTCTTGAAGTTGTTGCTGAAGAGCAAGGGAGATTAATGTATAATAATCCTGATCAGACCGAAAATATCGACCGCCGTGAAGATCATGAACGGCTTGATAATACACAAACTGTACCATGGTTTCATTCTTCAGATTGAAAGGTAGATAATAGGCAATCGAATACAGCAACTGAGCCATACCAACGAGATCACAGACACGTTGGGAAGATGGAAGCGGAATCTCTCCTTCAGGAACAACACGAAATAATCGAAAGAGGGCTGTTCCTGCTTGTGTGTGTAATTCAGTCGCAACAACAGTAAGTAAGTCCTGTACTATTGCCATTAAAGGTACTTCCACGACAACTGTCTTTCCGACGAGAGTATGAACTGTAAAGGACTGTTTCTCATTCTTCTACAGATCACAATCGTATTCAAGAGGCACTAGAACCCGATTCATGGTTTCTATAGATGGAACTTCCTGGATGGGTCCAATCTCATGACATGATCGCATCACTTCTAGACAATGTTGCGTGAATTGCATATTCAGAGTATTTGTACTATTCTGTACATAGAACTCGATACAAGGATATAATTCATCAGAGGGAAGTCGACTAAATACGAGAAGCAACAACACATTCCAGGTTTTGTCTACAATTGATCTATTTGTCATAAGAATTATGATACTACTGGTTGCTGCATTCTGTCATTTGCTTTACTACTTGACAGTATAATTCATCCACTAGCAGAGGTGGGGCTATTAACAGCAAGGCAATCATCTTTGGAAGATGAGATTCTGGATCTTTACTGCCGAGAGAACTATCTGTATAATTCCAAAGATGCTGATTGAATAGCAGAGCAGCAGAATGAAAGGTTCTGTCCATCTTCAATAAGGGATGCGACAATGGATGGGGTTCAAATACCAAGGCCTTATGAATAGACATACTCTTTCTAAGTCCTTGTAGATTGAAGTGAATCATTGCATACTCTTCTAGATGAACTGCTTTGGCGATACGAGGAGTTCTACATGAATAATACCTACATAACGATACAGGACTTCAGTCGACATTGTTGTCTTTGCTGGGTCCACCCACTGTTCCTTTCCCAAAGATGGATTTACCCATAAGATTTTCTTTTCACGTTCATCATAGACCTGAATCCATCGATCTCTCACATCTGGAGGGACAGTGAGAGGAGAGGCAAAATGGAATGGATCCTCTGTGTACTCCACTAGCGTCTTGTTATTGATCCAAATATACTGCGACTTTTCGGCATCATACTTACGAGTCCATTCTGTCTGAGAAGAATTGGATTCTCTCGATGCCATACTAATACCACGAAGGTGAGCAGCAATATCGAGTCGTTCTGTGAGAGAGGTCATTATTGAGTGTGAGATTCATTCCCGCAATCTGATTGGCCAACAGTCGCATGTTTCAAACAGCTTCAAAATGCTTGAAACAAACATAAAAATGTCTGGTCTCACCTTCTTTAAAAACAATACGAGTAATAGGACTCGAAAACGGAGCAATCCTTCCTATCCGTCGAAAAGGAAAGATGATATACTGAATGGTTCCTTCCACTAATCCTAGAGGAATCTAGATTGAAAAAAACAGAAAAAAGAAGAAACCTGTCCAAATCGATAACTATCTATACTATTCTTGTAATTATCTCCTTCTACCCAGCAATGCCCCTTTTCAATCTCAATCTGTACTTTGACACTACCTATTCTACCATACGAGTTTGTTTCCTTCAATTTGCAGCCAATCACCTGGTAATCCAACAATCCGTTTGACAAGATAGCGGGTTGGATCCTGAGGCGATCTAGATAATGCAACCGTTTTAAAGCCTCTACTTTAGCATCACAACATCACCTCGATTCAGCTGATAGTTTCGTACCCTAAGTTTGTTCACTAATACCCATTCTCGTTTCCTCTTACCATCTGTGTTTGGATTGAGGGTGGGTTGCATCGATTTTCCATCGATCATCGCAATGCATCCAATGCGTTCATTGATTGTGGAAGTCAGGGAAAGTCAAGACAGTTGATCTTCAGGATATACAAATGCAGAGACTACTGCGAATGGGACTGATATCCAGGGATTTTTGAGTAACCTAAACGACATTGTGGATAGTAGACTATTTGCGGCTTGTCCTCTTGGCTCTTCAAGATTTGTGGCTCTATTTAATAATTCTTAAAAGAAGAGGCATAATATACTTTTACACAACGTTCTCATTTTGTCACATGAGTTTAGAGGAACGGGTTCTAGGTGTAGTCTGTGGATAATATGCTATTCAGCTTCAATTCATTAAATGATGTTAACAAAGAGAAGTGTAACTCAGTAGATAGTACATTTACCTGATGTGTCACTCCTCAATCGAAAAAACTGAACAAAACAACCGGCATATCAGACAATAGAATCCATCAATCACAAATCGATTCACATTCTCAAAACAATCATCTCCTATCTCAATTCGTTTCAATGATATCAATGAATTGTTCAATATCAATGATGATATATCAGGATTGAAACGATCATCAATAAACAGAGATTCAATACAACTAGTAACAATCAATTCACAATCATCAATCCATTTCATTCT